>NW_024104769.1:0-218399 GCF_003945595.2 Pipra filicauda
CCCCCTCTCTAATCTATTAGGGTCCTTTGAGGAAGGCAACAGTACTTTCAGGAAAAGCTGTTATTATTTATTAGACCTTCAAAAATGTCTTAATTAATAATAACCAGCACCCCTGAAGAAGCAGCAGGCTACGAAGATGAAAACCATCTTCCTGCAGATGCCTTGTGAAGGGATGTCATTTGAACAAGGAATCTGGAGCATAAAGTACACAAACTGAGCGGCAGCTGGAGAAGAACAGCAGCTTGTCACAAGCCATACAAAGCAGGGATGTGGGAGAGTGAAAAATAAAAGCAACATCTCCTGAGTCGTGGCTCTCCCACCCCTTCGGCAGATCCCAAAAATGACATCGACGTGACAAGGAGGACACAAGACAACACCTACATCAGCTGCATTCAAGCCACCATGGCTGAGAAAATCACGGTTTGACAACCCAAACCCGCGTCCCAGAGCTCCTGCAGGGTTTGCACCACCTGTGTTACACCCTCAGCCTTTCACCATCAGGAAAATAGAGCTTTCCTTACCCATCCAATAATCCAAGGTCTGCACAACGCCTCCTACCAGGGCAAAACCACCCCGAGGCCAACAGGGCAGGCAGATGGACAGAGAGAGAAAGGAAAGAAAGGAATGTCTAAAAATATGAGAAATTGATAGCAGATTAAATCAGCCAAGCCGGGGTGAGGTTTTAAATGGCAAGGGGGAAAAAAGGTGTCAAGTTTGAAGCATTTGTGATACAAATGCTATTCATTTTAGTCAGGAAGAGAGGACTGTGGGAAATTCAACATTATCTAACACAGGCAATTAAGAAAACAATGACAGCTGAAATCTAATACAGACAAGTACAAGGTAATGCCTATCAAAAGCAACATTTCCAACAACTCATACACATTGATGGATTCTAACTTAATTGTAACCACTCAGGGGAAGGAAAAAGCCCACACATCACTCTGGACAACTTAAGAAAAACATCTGATCAACAGACAATGGTGGCCAAGAAAGCAAGACATGGAGAGAAAGGGAGAGAGAACAATAAGTGGAAATATTGTGGTGCTATCATGGAAGAAAACAACATTTTCAATTTGCAATACTGTCTTCAGCATTGGACAGACAGATGTATGTAAAAGGGATGGGAAGAAACAACAGAAAGGTCTGATCCTAAATATTTTTCCATACACACTGAAATTTTTCATTTGGTATCGCTCAAGAGGAGGATAAAAAAAGAAAAAAAAAACAGATTACAAAACAAAATAAACCCCCAAGATTAAGTGGTGTCTTTTATTCACCCTCCCATAAAGAAAAGCACATATTCACTGACACTGAAAACCAACCAACTTGGAAGAGACAGATGATGTCTCAACAGAAATGCCCAAACTGCCCTGGGAGCCTTTGCCAGGAGCTCTCGGTGAAGCACAGGGATTATCAGGTGTGTGGCAACAGCATCAGATGCGAACTCAAATACTGAAGCCCAAAGACCTGCTTGTAGGATAAAAATCTATTAGGATCTGAACAGAGGCGAAAGCAAAACCCCTGGGAGTCTTTCCCATTTTGCGGCTTTGGGCAGCCTGGTATTTATTTGACGACGGCTCCTCGTAGAGGTCTGAGGCCAATTACCAACGGCCTGGATTTAGAAAAGGAAATTTACCCTTAGTTTTCTCTCGGGAGAATTTTCCCCTCAGCCCACGAGGAAGCCAAGCATCCCTGTATCCCTGCAGCGGCTGCTGCTGGAGGCAAATCGAGCGCTGCCGGACGACTGGGGGGGCTTTGCGTGGGGGATTTACTCGGGGAGGGATGGCAATCAGAGGGAACAAGGTGGCCTTTTGCCGGGAAGCAGGATGCTTGCGGGGAGGAGCAGCCGTGGCAGCAGTAGCCCGGCTCAGCAGCGTGAGGCACTATTGATCCAGCTTTGACCGACCGCCAAGGGAAGCGTCGCTGGCCTGATCTGACCCGCAGGGAGACATGACACAGCTCAACAGGGACTGGGGCGCTCTGGGCCAGTGACAGGGCAGCTGCACGGGCACATCCCCAAGGTCACGAGCTCAGCGTGGAGCCCAAAGAGCCCGTGGGAGGATGAGGAGAACCCACAGGAAAAGGGCATTACCCTTCATCCCTCTAACGCACCAGGCAGGGCGAAGAAAGCCCTCTCCTTTTCCCATAGGACACTTCATTAATTCCCAAAGTGTTGACAAGCTCAGTGGGGAGGGCGGGGAGAAGGTGGGTGTTTATGGGGACCTGGGATTCGCAGCCACGGGCTGCCACCACTCATAACCAGGGGTGGATGTGAAGGGCAATCCGAGCCCATTTGCAAACAGATTTAATAATAAGGGGCTGTCTGCCTCGATGTGTCAGGCTATCTGCAAGTACTGCAAAAGAATATCATCGAGTGTGACATAATGCAAAGCAGGATAAGGTCATTTGCTTTGCTTTCCCCTGTTTTAAAGCATCAGAAAAATTCTTTTCAAAATACAGCTTTCACAGAAACATGACCGGCTGCCTGAGGAACGGCTCGAGATCAAGCGTTTGATATTCAAAATTAATCCCAGGAGGACGAGGTGTGATACGTTCCCTTTCCCTTCATCCATTTCCAGGCTGGAGATATCTCTCTTCCATTAACTCAGCTCTCCCCCTCCTCCCTTATCCCCCAACCAGGTTTTCTTCACAGGCTCCAAGTTCATCTCTCCCCCCTTTTTTTTTTTCCTTCCTGAACCACTGATCTAAATGAGGGGTCTGATCCCACACTCCTCATTCAACAGGGATTTTCAGCGGAGTGAAACCTTCGCGAGTGAAATCTTAGATTTTATCATCTCAACCAAGCCAAACACTGCAAGTTTGCAGCCAAAAACACTCAAGGTGAAATTAAGACAACTCCCGCAGCTTTCACCTTCAGGAAGAAACAGAAACAAACCCGAGAAGGAGCTTTTAATGACAACTCCAAGTTATTTAACTCACGTCTATTTAGGATTTAAATTGAGATCACTGCGACACAGGCAAGCAAAAACCTTGCGTGTGGGGAATGTTTCAGAACACGTCTTGCTTTTTTCTTTCACTCCAGAGTGGATTTCCAGGCTGCCCTGTCCCTGTAAAGCACGAGGCCTCTCTCCACTGGGGCACTGCTGTCACTACAGTCACACTTCCCCACAGAGCTCACCGGGGAGGAAAGCCACCAGAAAGGATGGCAGTTCTAGAACATGCCTCCCTCTGACACTTCCCAGTTCTAAACTACCCCTCAGGTGCCGGAACAGAGCCGAGGAGCACAGCTGGATGCTCCGAGCACAGCTGGATGCCCCCAGTGCCCCCCCCACCCCGGGAAGCGGCCGCTGGAATATGTGAACACGCGCCACAGCGAGGCCCCAGGGAAGAGCTGACTCCGGGGAGGGAAGCAAACTTCGCAAAACACAAGTGTCCCCTATGAAATGAGGCGTAAGAAATGGAGCCCTGGCGACGACATCTCCAGACGTGTGAACATCTGGTAACGGTTATCGCCGGGGACACCCCGTAACTCACCCGGCGGGGACGGCGGCGGAGACGCTCCGGGAACAGTGGAGGACGGGGTCACACACAGCCAAGAGGCAAGAACCACTTGCAGAAGAGGGCAGGGCAAGTCAGGACACATAAATCCAGGCTTTCTCACCGTCGCAGCGCAGCTGTGGGGAAAGTCCTGCCGGGGACGTGTTGGGGGGTCTTGCGGCCGCACACGAGGCTCGGCACAGGAACGCAGCTTGCACACAGCTGTGGCAGCACAACCACGAGGGGAAAGGGCAGACTGCTCCCAGGAGAAGCCTCACCCCGTTTCTCCTTCCTATCTAACCCCTGGCCAGCTCCTAATGCTATCAATAGCCACTGCGGGACGCTGAATGAAAAAGAACGCAAGAAAAAAACCAAGTGAGCTGATACTCCAGGAAAAAAACAGCTCCTTCCTCTGCCCAAACATCAGCAATGCTGCTGAGATTACAGCTCAAATTTAGCCTGGAGAAAAGAAGGCTCAGGGGAGACCGTAATCCTCTCTACAACTACCTGACAAGAGGCTGGAGCCAGGTGGGGGTCAGGCTCTTCTCCGAGGTACCAAGTGACAAGACAAGAGGAAACGGCCTCAAGTTGCACCAAGGGAGGTTCAGTTTGGATAGTAAGAAAATTTCTTCATGGAAAGGGTTATAAAGCACTGGAACTGGCTGCCCAGGAAGTGGTACAGTCACCATTCCTGAAAGTGTCCAAAAACATCTGGATGTGGCCCTTGAGGACATGGCTTAATGGTGGACATGGTGCTGGGCTGACAGTTGGACTTGATGATCTCAAAAGTCTTTTCTAACCTGAACAATGCTGTGATTCTACATCTGCCTGTGGTGACTACCTTTAAAAGCTTCCAGCTAAAGAAAGGCCCCAGGCCACCAGCACAGTGCCTGGCCCAGCAGGACATCTCCACCCTCCTGGCCAGGCTTCACAGCTCCACAGCTCTGGAGCCTCAGCCCCAGGGCCAGAGAGCTCACAGCAAGCACCTGGATGGGCTGAACCCTGAGTGAGAAACACCAAAACTCTCAGGAGGCTTTGGGAAGCAAATGCCACCAGTGTGGCACTACAGCCACCCAAATGACCAGCTGAACTCCTTCAGGTGGAGCAACACACACCTGTGCCTAGGCTGAAGAATGATTTAAATGGTTTATATGGGAAGGTTTGCTGTCCATGTGCCCCAATGGCTCAAGATAACCTGAAATGGAGAGCAGAAATAACTAGAAATTTAAGCATCCATCAGCTCTCTCCAAATTCAGTGCCAACTGTGCCAAACCTGCAAGATGACACAGGGGCAAGGCAACCCATATGCTGTCTGTGCCCACCTGAGCTCACTGTTCACACCCAAAGCAAAGGATCCTGACCTGCCCTCCTCCTTCTCCGCTAGCAAATACCTGCAGTCTCTCCCACACGCCTGAATCCATCCCACACTTGTGCTTCCCAAAGGTCCTCCACCATTACAGCTGTCCCAGCTGGTGTCTGGGCTCTGTTTAGCTCTGCCAAGGAGACCTCTCCTTTTTTAACAAGCGTGTTAACATAACAGACAAAACCCTCCAGCTCTCAAATTTCTTGCGAGCCCCAGAGGAGCACAGGAAATTCTTCTTAATTACAATGTGCGTGTTAAATAAGGACAACTTGGAAAGCAGTATTTTAAAATACCTGGGAAAGGTTGGGAAGACATTCATCACCGCTCCTGTTTGGGTTTGAGGGTGACCAGCACCTCTCAGGGCTGGGTTGAGGCCACCAAGACCAGTCTGAGGGGACTCCAAACACAGTGGGCAACGTGAAGCTGTGGCTGGAGAGAGGCATGTGATGCTGCAGAAGCAGCAGCCCCAGATACAAAGGTTTAACTAAACAATTACAAATAAGTCACTATTTCTTTAACAAAAGACCAAGCCCTTGAAAAACTAGTTGCAATGCCACGGCACCCTCGGCTCATTTGTCATCTGGGGAGTGATCACTCACCGTCACAGGAGTTTAACCCTGTCACAGGAGACAGAGGCTCTGTCACTGCCAGCAGAGACACGGGGATGTGTGGGTGCAGGTCCACATCTAATTCCTCCCAAAGTGGCTTTTTCCAGAAGGCACAGTGCGTGCCCATCCCTGTGTGCACACCCCTACCCTGCACCCATCCGGCTGGTGGGATGCTCACCGTGACCCGGATCGCTCCAGCCCTGCTCCTCCCCCGAGCGCCGCCACTTAGAATTTGCTAATTAGGGCCTGTTAACGAATTCCCTCCGATGCCTATTCACAGCACATTTGTGCTCCCCCTCTGCCAGCGCTCTCACCAGTCCATTGGCTGTTGGGAACTTGTCTGAAAACTGGGGGATGGTGCCAAGAAAGGCCCATTTCGGCTTCGCGGTCACGAACGCTCACGCCAGGAGCACAGCTTAACGTTGCATTCATCCAAGGAGGGAGCAATCACAGCCCGCCTGGGACTCTGTCTTTGGCAGGAGAACAAGAATATGACACATCATCCATTTTTTTATCAGGGCGTTTTATGGCTACAAGAGCCTCCACCCTCAAGCAGATACCTACAAACCAGCGACAGACCGAGTCCCGCCAGCAAAAATCACCCACCTACAGCCACCGGCTCTGAGGAAACCACAGTCTGTCCACCAGAGGATGAAAAACAAGCAGGGAAGGGGAATTATTTGTGCAGACCACCCAGCCCTTCTCCTGCTCCCCACTACGGATACCCACGTACAGCTGACACGCACACAAAAAAGGGGAATTCAGATGTATGCTCAGTCGACACTAAATATTCTTGTTCCTTAGACACTTCTTTTCATCCCCAGGATGTCTCAACATCTGAGCACGGTAATTCCCCAGTGATTAACTTCTTTATTTATTTAAAACAAGTAGAGAGGTTTTCAGAAGCTCGACTGTCACTCTGCATGTCTCTCCGACAGCGAGACGGGGATGACGTGTGACAAACGCTCTGCGCCAGGGATGGGTGTCTGCTCCAAAGGGAGGTAAATCCCATGGCCAGGGCACTGTCTGGGAGGGCCTTGCAATCACTGGCTGCAGAAACAGTTCCCAGTTAAATGATACTCAGTGCCTGGGCTCTTCTCCCCAAACATGCACCAAAAAACACAGGAGCATCCAAACTCATTTGACACATGGAAGGATGGGACACAGGCTGGTGATAGACACCAAACCCACAGAGCATCCCTCCAAAACAGCCCCCCAAGGACTCCTGGGAAAGCACCTGCTGGCAGAAAACATGAGAGGCAGCTCAGCACAGAAGAGAAAATCTTTAAACACCGATAGAAACGCAGTAGAGGCGACTGTAAAGCTTTGCAGCTGGTTCCCCAGCCTTCCCAGAGGGGGGCCAGGGCTTCTCCTGGAGAGAAAGAGGAGAAATGAGAAACACTCCTGCTTAAAATGAATAAAATATGTCACTCCTGATCTTGTACCTATTAAATCACTGGCTACACAATTACTTAATTATGTAGAAGTAAAAAAAAAAAAGGGGGGGGAGATGGTATTTTTCCTTCTGAAAACTTCAATTTGCTACCTCAAGAAAATAATTACTCGATTCAAACATTAAATAATTGAGACATTCATTAGTAGTCCTATTGTATGATTAGCACAAGGAAGGTACCATTTAAGGACTGAGAGATTGATTCAGCAGGGAAAACGAAAGCCACTTTTAATGGGCTAAATGGGAGCGTGGCCTCCAGGGCTGGTGGCTCAGCAGAGGACAGAGGCAAGCTGTCACTTCACCCACCAAGTGAAGCGTGCCCAAAACATCCACTGTTGGATTCAGAGAGGGTGCTGGACCCCACAGGTGCTTTTGCAGCCTGATGCAAAGCCCAGCTGGCCTCCTTGTCTGCTCGTAGTGCTCCGTGTTGCACGACCAGAGTCAGGATTTGTGCGCTCACCTGCAACACCTGAACACCCAGGACCCTTCCCCAGGCATGGCATCACCACCCAGGGAGCACAGGACTCTCCAGAAAGCCCTGTCTCCCTTCAGACACATCCCTTGGCACCTTCATTGCTGCCTGGAGAAAACAAGCTGCTGGTTCCCTCAACTCAGCCCTGAGCTACACCTCAGCATGAACCTCGTGTGATTTCACTGCTGCTGCAGTAACCAGCTGCCAAATAATGTGATGCAGGAGACGGGAAGCAGGATCCCTTTATCCCTCTAGATGCAGTCGAGCCATTTACAGTGTCTGCAAAAAAACCCTGCTGTAAACGTGCTCCTGCCCAGTAAGAGGTGGGGAGGAAGCCACGTGGGATGGACAGGGGACAGCAGTTCCTATAAAACAAAAAGGGCAAAGGCAGCACCGAAGGGAAAGCAATTACAAGCAATAATTGGCAGAGGCTGCCATGTGGAAACATTCTCATTGTTTAAAATTTGACCCACTGCGAATATCTCTCTTAAAATGGTTATTGCCTTATCCTTTCGGATCTAAATAGCACTCTCCACACTTGGCTGCTCTAGGGAAGACAAAACAGTGGCTGCTGAATGCAGAGGGTTTTTGGCCGGTCGCTGTTTCCCTCCTGACCCATCTCACGGGGTCCCAAGGCTAACGGGAGGCACATCACTGCCTGAAACCCAGGCAAAACATTCCTGCTCCATCCCACCCACTCCCCTGGCGGGTTCATGTTCCCACCACAAGCACAGATTTCCTCCAGGCAGCACTTTTGGGGAAAAGGCCACGGGAAGGACGAGCATCCCTGAGCTCTGTGACGGAGGAGATGCGTGGGAAGGGAAGAGCACAGAGCAAGCTGAGCTGCTGCAGCAGCCCCCGACTGTAGGACAGTCAGCTGCAATCCTTCAGCCCTGCTTATTCCCCTTTAACAAGCACAAAAGCCGGGGAGTTTGAAGTCCTAGACAAATTATTCATCCCCAATTTAAGTCTGGAGTTGAAAACTGCAGAGAGACAGCTTAGAACTGAGCGCCTTTGTAACTTAGATCATGAGATGGCTTCTTTTATGAGCTGACACCTTGCAAATGCATGTTTTTTCCCTTGGAAAATACTGTTACATATACCAAAGATGGGCTTTCCCAGTGAGGGAGAGGAGAGGCTTGTCTTCATTTCATTTTGAGGAATCCTAAACCCCACCTTTCACCAAAGATTTGAAGATTCGGGTTCTTCCCAGCAGCACATAAGGCAGCTCGGAGACTCTTCAAGGTGGAACACGAGCTCCTGCAGCTGCCTCAGCAGCCCCCTCAAAGCTGCATCAATGTCACTGCCCTCCCCAAAGCAGCATCAATGTCACCACCAAGTGATGCCACCGGCACGAGGGCGGTGAGATCCCGGCGCAATCCGGCGCCGTATTGAACTGAAACGATCGCGGGAACAAAAGTGGCCATGTTTAATCTCATCTCCATTGAAAAATAATAATGGATCAAAGTTTGCCAAACAGAAAAGGACAAAATCAGCAGAGAATTACTTTAATTATTACCTTCGAGCTTCCAAAAGAGAAAAAAAAAAAAAAAAAAAAAAGGCATGCGAAAGGAAAACTATAAAGGAAGTACTTGACGGTGCCCCTTTAATTAAACTGCTGTGAATATCATTAGCAGTGGACCTTTGGAATTTAAAGCCAATTACAGTCTAAATGCAAAAGTTACTTGCTCGCCAAGTAGCTTACACAACATCTTTCAGAAGTGGGCTTGGTGCACAGGGAACAGCTTTCTCCCTGCAAAGTTTTTATGCGAGCTGGGCACCCCAGCACAGAGAGATCCAAAATAAAGGAGGGAGAGGATCCCACATGAGGCTGCAGTTATGGGTCAATATACCCGCTGCATCCTGTGACCCACACAAGGCTCATCAGGCAACAGATGATGGACCTTTAACCATGGTGGAGCTTTTGACTTGCAGGGAAGTCATATGGTGCTGCTGAAGAGTTCAATATTTGGGATGCAGAGGCCAGCAGCTTGGTTGGTGTCACACAGACTCCTGCTGTATCAGTTGGTGCTCCCAGGGCCCAAGTGTTTCACACCAGCTCAGGAGAAACTCAAGCCTCTGGAACAAGCTTCCCATCGCAGCGTTTCCAAATGAGACTCTCCACTGCTCACCAGCCCACAGAGTTAGGGAACTGGATTTGCAACACAAGCTGCTGAGCCTTGGCATCCCCAGGGATGTGGCTCTACCTACGGTGAGGCTTGGGATGGTGCAAAATAGTGGGATAGGCCCTGGTTCCCATGCATCCCTCCCACACCCTCTCAACAGGCAGGGTTGGGGAAGGACCCCTCAGTGTCCCTAAGGCTTAGGTCAGGCCCTGATTACAGTGCAGCAAGACTCTGCAGTTTATCTTCTGGACAAAAGACTACGACTGCAATGCCAGGAGATGGTGGCTGAGCATGGAAACAGCTCTTCCCGTGCCACCACCACAGGGAAAATCCGGCTGCCCTGGATTCTTCCGCTCTGTGATGGGGTCTGGAGGGAAAGGGTGAAGCAGATGGCACATGGAATGATTCATTCCAAAAGTTACACCACAGCAGGGTCAAAACCAAGTTGCTTTGGGTTAATCCATGGGTTTGGAATAATCCCTGAAGCGCGTGGGGCTCATGGCAGCTCTGAAAATCACAGAGAGGACCCCAAATTCATATATTAGGGGTAGGGAGGGACCAGGAGGCAGAGAGACATTTGTTCTCTGGTGCCCAAGGCTTCTCAAAAATAATTAAGGATCAACAATCATCTTTCTTTTCCCTCACACCTTTCATCTTTATGAAAAAATCCTACAGACATTAACAGACCACACAAGTGTTTGACTTTCAAAGCAAACCGGGGAAACATCTCCCCGTCACAGCATTCGGTGGGACAGCAACACAAACCCAACAGAAATATTCATTGCCATATGTTCCAGGAACAACTTCCACAGACGTTCATTAGTATCATTGCCATGAAACTCTACAGGACTTTCCTGCAAGGGAAGTGGCAGTTGCTAATTAAAAGTGCAGACGTCACCCCGAGCGAGGAAAGGGAGGCTCAACACCCCCAGCTGAGAGAGCAACAAAGGGCAGAGTGATGGAGAATGCTCCAGATACCCAGCTCTGCCTTGGCTGTAACCCCAGCTCTTCCCACCCATTAAAAAACAAGCTTTTGAAGGAAGAATAATCGTTTCTACAAGCCCCACAATATCCAGGATTTCTGGAGAACAAACCACAGCACAGAGACGCTCTCTTGCCCAACTCTGCTCATGCAAAGTTACCAAAATAAAACCCAAACTGAAGAACTCACCACATAAATAAAATAAAAGTACCCGGAGGCTTGGGAGGCCAAGGTTGGTACTTTTCTCATTATATTTAATATTAAAATTTCCAGCTGATTTATTACTTATTTTGGGGCAGCTGAATGTTTTGAGGGGCTCCTCTTTTGCTCCACCTCAGCTCTGATCTCCATCAGATAAAGCTGCTGCCCACCAGGAACTGCTCCTGGGAAGTGCTAGGAAAGCAGAGGCTGGCAGGAGTGGACAACCCCACATCTCAACACTTGAAAAAGCTTCTCCAGGCTTTCCCTGAGCAGGGAATGGGAGCTGTGCCACAAGAGCCTTCTGAGCTGGGAGAACCAGCTCCTGACGGAAAACAAAATTGTTATTCAAAAGTTGCAGCCTTAATACAAACTCTCAGAGCCTGAAACAGCAATTCAGGAGGGAATTAGACGTGGGCTGATGGCTTTTCCAGGCAATTTCTTCCATCCTTAGCCGGACTCCCAGAGGGGCAGCACAAACGAGAGAAACGCAGCAAGAGGAGGAGGATGGAGCCAGAATCACTGCCTAGACATGATGACTGACTTTGTCATCTTGCAGCTTCCAGGCTCCCCCCAGGGCCCACCACATGCCTCTGCACTGAACTCTAAAGCACATTTTGCTCTCCTCGGCCCTAGAAAGGAACATGACCCCTGGATGGGAGACCCGTTGGGTTCCATTTCCAAATTGCTCCCGACTCGCTGCACAATTTCAGGCTCTGCCTTGCTTTCCCCAAGCGTAAAGGAGACCTCAGCAAATTGCTCTGAGACCCTCAGGAGGAAAAAACATCACAAACGCCGCTTTTAATAACTTAATCCGTGCAGTCCTGCTGTTATCCCACTCCAGGATCTCCCCACGGAGCCGGCTGAACACGTGTGCAAGAGAACTGCAGGACACAGTTGTGCTGAGGAGGTGGATAGACAGGCAAAGAGACAGGGCTTGACAGCAAGCAGAACATTTCAAAGAACCTCAGCTCTTTGGGAGTCATCCATCATCCACAGAAACACCACCGAGCCAGGGCTGTAGGATCACAAGGAACTATTTTAACACCTGTGTTCACCTCTATGGGGTCCTAAACGGCACCTCGTGGGCTGGGGCCCCAAACCTGGCTCACGGCCACAAGAACATCACCAGGGACATCACCTTGAGTTTAAGATGCAGAGAGTGAAATGCTGTTGTTCTCTGACACACACATTGTGCCTATCATGCATTTCTACAAGCACATTCATCCCCAAGTACAAAGCACTGCACACAAAACAAGGTCAAGTGCTGGGATGAGAACGGCAGGGTTTGCTGATGGGGAAACTGAGGCAGGCTAAGAGCAAAACGACCTGTCCTGAGGCTGAAAACCAGGTCTTACACCCACAGTCTGGCCACAGGCAGTAGATCACTCTGCTTTTTTGACACCCCTGACCCCAGTCAAGAAAGCAACTTAATTTGTTTTATAACACAGGTTGAGCAGACACTCTTTTTTTCGTCCTTTCTGTGGCCCCCACTGGTGGCAGTGATGAAATGCTCTTCCCTCCCAGCACTGCAGGAAGCCAGAGCAAAGCCTCACGATGCTGATGAGCAAACAAAGACCTGGGTTTTGTTCTCCCTCTCCACCTAAGGAAGCACAAAATCACTCAAGGATGTTTGTTGGTTTTAATCAATACAGAAATAAAATGGTCATGTTTGTTCCCTTCCAAGGGAGGAAAACATCCCCTGTGTGCTGAGCCAGAGGAGAGAGCTGGAGAGTGAACTACTCGAGGGAGGAACCATGTTCCCAAATTCCTCAGTCTACGTCCAAAGGGGGAAAAAACCTCCTTTTTTTCTACCCCTCTCTCTCTCTCACTGCAACAGCACTTACAGTCTCCCAGCCTGCAATTTTCCAAGTAACATCCAGGAGAAATTACTAGTGGGAGTAGCCTCACCCCAGCCCTGATGGGACTCCCATGTGCTAGGGGGGTCCTGACAGCCCCTGGTGGGAGCAGTTTGTCATTTGTACAGATGAGGGGACATAAAGTGACTTTGGGATCCTTTTCCCCTTCATTCCCTCCCCTTTCTACCTTTCAAAGCCAGCTTGTTTACTAAAGCTCTCCAAGAAGATCACGGGCATGGGTAAAGCAAGCTCAGGGAAGGCTGCAGGCAGAAACACTTCAAGGATAACCCTGGAAAGGCACAACAGGAGGGAGAAACCCCGAGGAGACTGTGCTGGAGCAAGCAGCAGCAGGGAGCCAGGCAGGAAACCACCTGTAAAACCACCTGGTGGCTCCTGCAAAGCCCTGGCCTAACAAGTCCTCACGTACCAGCAAAGAGCCTGGGGGGACAAACAGGTGTCATAGAGGTGACCACAGCCCCAACACCCCCAGTACCTGCATACAAAGAGCTGTTTCTGCACCTTCAAACCCCCACGAAAAGAAGGGGCTGCAACATTTGCTGCTAAGAAATGAACTGGAAGGGAACAGAAGGACCTGGCAGGCAGGCGAGGGTTTGGGCTCTGCAATCTGGATAATCCATCTGAAACTCAGAAAGCAACGAGGAGAATGGAGGGAGAAAAAGTAATGAATAAAATAAAAAGGAGCACAAATCTGTCTGCAGCCTTTCCAAGCTGCAGTTTTACCTCCAAGTGCTCCAACAGAGCTGGGAGCTTCCCTAGTAACTGGTAACACTGGGAGCCAGGGGATCCTTAGGCTTTTTGGGTAATCACATCCAAACACAAAACCTGCACAGCAGCACCAGGAGGGGGTCAGGCCAAGGGAAACCTGCCCAGGATTTTACTCCTGATTTGGTGCTCCCTTTCAGGGAGGTTACAGGGGACTGAACAATCCCAACAACCACCTCTGATTCCCCCATCTCCTGAGCACCCCAAAAGCCCTTTTTTCCAACAGCATCCCACCCTTGCTGGCCAAGGAGGGAAGGGAGGGAATGCAGAGAGGGAGGGGGAGGGAGGGGGCATGTCTGGAAGGAGAGACAGACAGCGAGGAGACTCAGCAGGAGACCTGCAAGCAGATCCCCACATCTCATTTAAAGAGTGGAATCTGCAGCGCAGGCATGGCAGGAAAATCGAGAAAAAGCACATCAGTGCAAGAAAGCTCGAACAGATGGGACTGGGAGCCTGCAAGGAGAGGCAGGGATGGAGCCTGGTAAACGCACGTACAGCAAAACCTGGGCTTTTGCTCTTCTTCCCAGTACAGGAAACTCAGAACAAACATTACACGCGTTGCTTTTCCAAACACCTTTCCCAGGAGTTAAACACAGCAGAGGCTGAAGGAATTCAGAGCAACTTCCCACACGCACGTCATTGTCAAGGCTCCAACAGCACTTAAAATGGACACCCCAGCTGGAATTTACTGCCTGCAGAGACAGCACAATTACCTGGCTTTGTCTTCCTCCTCTGCTGCAGAGAGGAGCAGGAAGGAGAAGCAGCCAGCTCCTCAGGGTGCCTGAGAACCTCCGTGGTGGGATCTCACCGAGGGGCAAATCACAGGATACCCTGGGCTGGAAGGGACCCAAAAGGATCACTGAAGTTCAACATCCTTTAGCTGACACCATTTGGCTTGAAAACCAGGGCCAGCCGAGCCACTGGGGTGCAAGCCTGAGAGCACTGGAAGCTTTCCAACCATCCAAAACCCACATTTTTGATTATTAAATTAGGAAAAGCTGCTGCCTCCCTGGAGGCCTTATGCTCACAGATGCTCCAGCTCGACCCCAACTTCAGAATGAAAAGCCCAGAGGTGTTCTGCAGCTCAGAGGAGGCTGGCAGAGGGCTCCAAGACTCACGGATAAACTCGAGTTCAAGTCAGTTGATCAATGTCTCCCTTTCCCTTTAGCACAGCCACACGACAAACCCCTCTGCCAGGGTGTGCTAAGACTAAAAAAAGCTCTTAAACTGCATTCATCCAAAATCCAGGCTGGGAGTAGCTCCTGGTGCCCACCCCAGCAGTGAAACCCATCCCAGGCAAGCCAAAGGCTACATTAAACAGAGAAGATGCCTTGAACCAGGCAACAGCACTAACTCATCCCAGGCTTAAAAGTAAGTCTGGTGGCAGAGCCAGGGCTGGAAAGGCAGAATTTCTCCTCCCAGCCCACCAAGCCAGCAAGTCATGACATTCTCTCTTTGTACCTTTAAAGAAGGAGGTGACAGCAGAGCTGAGACTTGAGAGGGGAAAGCCCTGCAGTGCAATACGGTGTTAAAAATGCAATAATTAATTGAGCATCCTTTGAAGGTGCCGGTGAGAGGTGCTTCCTGACCCACCAAGGTTAGGCAGCTATCAGAAGTGGGTTTGTTTTCCCTGTGAGATGGGCCTGTTAAGCTTTTGCTGCTTCCTCTACGGAAAAGATAACTCATCTCCTCAGATCACAGCATATTCAGGCTCACTAATAATTCAGATAACTCCAGACAAGCTGGGTTATTAAAAATAAAATAAAATTAAAAGAAATCTGGATTTTTAGACCTATAAATCTTCAGGCATTAGGGAGAATTGAATTCTTTCTTATAAGGATGTAAAAATCAAGTCTTTTTTTATACAATTCAATTATAGATTGATGGGAAGGCTCAGAAACATGGATTAATGATCTTTTCTTAAAGGAAAAATTATATAGGAAAAAATAAAAAGAGAGCCATATAAAAGAAAGAATTACTACTCCCCAAACCATGATTAAGGTTTAGTAGGTTACGTTCAGAACAGCGTAAAAGGGAATTTGTGGATTCCCAACCACATTAAGGGAGCATAAACGGAGATAAAGGAAGCAGCATGGCACTGTAAATTAGTGTCCCTGAAAAGGTGGGGGAAGCAGGTCTCCAGGTGCATGGGAACGACAAGGAGCCAGTCGTTTCCCATCAGGAAGGAGGACGTGGTTTAAGGGACCCTGGAGCTTCTGAAAGGTCTCAGAGTTTTCAGACGTGGGGTGATTGCAAGGATGGCAATGGAGCTGGGCTTCCTCGATTTACAACAGCTGGGGAGGAGATACCAGCATTTCCTAGGGAAGGGAAAATTGTTTGGATAGGGTCTGCATGGAAGGGGCACAGCACAAAACAGTCCTGATGTTAACACCCCGCAGCACCTCGCTCAGCCCAGCCACCTCCGTGCTTCATCCCAGCACAGCTACCTGAAAATCAATGCAACCCTACAAAAAATGCCACTCCAGGCTCTGTGCCCAGAGCTTTCCTTATGCTTCTGTTGCCTCAGTCCCCAGCTTTCCCTAAAAAAACATAACACCACAGGGTTAACAAGAAAATAAGCATCTTCAAAAGCCGCAGGGTGTTCAGATCCTATGGTAATAGGGGGCATCTGAGTACCTCAGATAATCTGGTTCTGAGGGAGTATTTCCCTAATGTTAAGTCCAGGCCCTACTCAGCTGGAGCAGCAGCCAAGCACATTGTTAGGGAAGCCATTGTTTATCCCTTTGTCCAAAAAGAAAGCGCTATCTGGGTCACACATTACAGGGGAGCAGGGGTGTGAGAATGCAGCACCGGATGAGTTATGGAAATGAAGGCAATAAGTGCAGGAAGAATAGCAGGGAAGGAGGTGAGATGAGCTAGAGAGCAGCTCGGGAAGGACTGCAGTGAAGGGGGAAGGTGGTGGAGCAGGAGCTCCTGCACCACGACACTGAAATTTAATTCACACCTCTCTGCTGACGGCCTGTTCGGCTCACAAGAACAGGGAAAAAAAGTGGAGGAGACACCCAGGATTATTTTTAAAGCTTGTTTCCAAGGGTAAAAAAACCACCATCCTCAGCCAGAAGGTGGGAATTAGCAATAAAATAAATAAATGTATAAAGTAAATAAAAGGCCCGTGGCTGATTCTCACAATTGGCTCTGCACAATTAAAAGGAAAACGGATTCCAAAAGAACAACTTCCCCCTCTTCAGAAAGATGTCTTTCTGATGAGACAAAACCTTTACTTCACTCAGTATGGAGCAGAGTTAAAGGCCAAGGTAGTATTTAAGCTTGCAATTAATTCCCAGGCATTTTGGAAGGCTGTGATCAGATGGCAGCAGTTTAACACAGCACATGCCCTGAGGAGCGGGCAGGGACAGGGGTGGACAAGGACACCCAGGAACTTAAATCCAGACCAGGATTCAAAGCTATAAAACCCATCTCATCAGGGATGAGAGGAACTTTAGCCAGGTTTTCTATCAAGTTCTGAGGTTTGGGTTGTTTCCTCCCTTCCTATACCATTATCCACAGACATTGCTAATGGCACCTCCTTTGCCTTTAATCCCAGGGAGTTTGCTCCAGCACTTTCCCCCCCCCAGACACCCAGGCAACCCACTGCTCCCCACCCCTACTTCCATTAATTGATTTGTACAGATCCTCTTGTCAAAGAAAATTGCCTGAGAAGTCCAAAGCCTGAAGTCAAGCCACAAATTTTAGAACTCAAAGATTTCATGGAATGGTAACAGCTAGTAGGAGTTGAGAAACATTACTGAAAATTAAGGGTCTTGGGTTAAATCAAAGTTTCTCTTTCCCTCTAATAAGATGACAGCCCAGACCATTTGACTGACTGCTGAGACACCGACTCCTCGCTGGCTTTAGATTACTCAAGTGCTCAGAATTTAATCTCAAATGGCTGTTATTGAATTTTCCCTCGGACTAGCTGGCTGATGGGCACAGCAAGAGAAGCCAGCCCCTACTCACCTGGGCAGCCTCCCAGCTTCTGGAGTTGGAACACCTGCTGCTACACCACGCTTTTGCAGGAGCTTTTGCTCCAGCACCTTCCAGGAGGGAACAACATGCCTCAGGAGGGGAGAAAACACCGGGAATAATTTATGGGAGACAGGGCTGCTTCTCCATGCACTGCTGCTTACCACGATGGTATTAATTGTAAGCAACAGCAAGGAACTGGGATAGGAGTGATGCCTCCAGATGTGTTTAAGGCACAGGGAGGTGAGGCAATCCTCCAATGTACACATGGCTCTCCGAAGGGTAAATGTTTCCCAGCTTCTACCGGCGTCTTCCTGCCATTTACACAGCGCCGTCAATCACTGCTCTCCCAAGAAGGGGAGCAGTGTAAGCTCATGTTTAATGCCAGATTCACGCACATTTCTCCCCGCCAGTAAATGAGACCGTTACATATGTTGTGTCAATCGGTTTCTGTAGCCTGAGCTGTGCCGCCTTGGCACCGGGGAGGCGCGAAGGAATGCAGGAGCTCCGTGTTGGACCTGGCTCCTGCCCCCATCACGAGGCACAGCCTGACCTTCACCTTGTGGCATTACAGTTCTCCTGGTCGTGAACCTTCTTGACTTTATCGGCTCATCCCACCTCTGCTAAGCCAACCTTTCTCCCTGAGCTGTTTCCCACTGCAGGGAGGGATCACTCTGTGTGTGTCTCAACCTGAAACTGCCCCCAAATTTTCCAAGGTGCATACCTCCCTGGAGGTTTTTAAGATGAGACTGGATGTGGCACTTAGTGCCATGGTCTAGGTAACCACAGCGGTAGTGGATCAAGGGTTGGACTTGATGATCTCAGAGGTCCCTTCCAACCCAGCTGATTCTATGATTCTATGGGTGTAAGCCCTCAGGCCTGCACCATCCCTTACCACAGGGCTATTTGTGCTTTGCTGAGAGCAGATACACACTCACCACCACAACCTTGGGACAGGACACTGTCCCCCCTGCAGTGCCACCGACGGAGCCAACGTTCAGCTGATGAGTTGATTCACCGTCCTTTCAAGAAAGTCCTCATCGTGTCTTGCCAAAACAAAGCGACCTTCCTCACTGAAAACATCCTCTGCAAATACCCCCCAAGGAGTTTGCAATTCCCTTCTCCAAGATGACTCATCCTCCTACACGACGGGACCACGAACAGAGCAACCACGCTGCCGTGTCACTGCGCTCACCTCCCTCCCTCAGCCCCAGAGCGGTTACAGGCACAGCTCTACCTGCTCCCCACGGCACCCCTGTGTCCCCTCCTCTGAGCAAGCCCCCTTGTGAGGTGGCCTCTTTGTGTGCCTGTGACATCAGGGCTCTTGTGGTGCCTGGAGATGCCACCTGCACAGAGGGGATGATCCACAGGAAGCGTTTGCCGACGCTCCCGTGACCGGGGCGCTTTGCCTTCATCAACATGCACGGCAGCACCTTCCAAGGCTGGAGAAAAGCAGGATGATCCTTTCGGGGGTGGCTTTTCACACTCCCCGCAGCCGAGCAGAGCTTTCTCTCCGTAATTAACTGCTCCAGCCCGTGTCTTGGCTGAGCTCCACCAGCAACACGGCAGAGGCAGCGACCTCCAGGAGCAAAGCCGTGGATTTCGGCGGAGCCGATGCCCCCCCACCACCCAGGCCACGCCACGAAACGCCAGCCTGCGGATGCGGGAGGCAGCAGAGCCATTCAAACCAGCCACGGGCAGTTTCACAGAAACAGAGCTTCAATCCAACATTAATTTGCAGCATCCCGGGCTGAACACTTTAGATAAGCAGCGCCAGAGCCAGGGAGATGACAGGGACAAGCTTGTGTCTGTGGCACATCCGTGCGTGCACACAACACCCTGCCTGGATCCGCTGTGCTGTTATCCGACGGCCTGGATAACACAATAGCGGGATGCTGAGGGGTCTTCGCAGGCAGACCCCTTCTCCAAATCCCCAGCAACATCTTTTTTTCCCCCACTCTCCCTGCAGGGCTTAAAGCCTCATCCTGCTCCAGTTATTCTGAAAGGGAATTTAGTGCCTCGCCATAAATTATACGAGCATTGGACATAAGCATCATTTATGCACAAATCACTGTTCCCAAGAACAAAGCGAGTATCAGCCTCCTGACAAAACACTTTTTAGCAGGATTGGCAAATGAATAAAACCTCCCAATGAATACCAACGTGCTGATGAAAAAGTCCTACTGATTTTAATAGAAAATTATCATTTTCCTATAGGATTTTTGCGAACCATCTCGTTGAATTTAATGGAGATTTTCTATTCTGGTCCGCAATTATGCAAGAGTTAAAATACCTCCAGAGACGAGGAGATTATCTATTACATTCTATAGGATTGCAGAGTAATTTCCATAGAATCCTGTTATGTTTCTATAGAGCCTGACAAATTTAATCCCTATTGAACTTTACGGGGACTTTTCCGTAAGGGACAAATAGACACTGACATCTGTTAGCTGCAAAATGAGTAATACTCAGAAAATAGAGGCCTTACACACCACTGCTGTACACGAAATGGTCCAAAGATATCTTGAACAAGCAGCTTAATGGGGAAAATGCATTAAATTGGTGTCACATGGCTGCATTAGTACGGCTGTGTTGCAACATTTCTTTTATACACAATGTCATTTATCCAACCAAGGCTTTACAAATTGCATTTGCCACCAATGCGCACTTGATCTCATCATCCCATGCTGGGACTTTCCTGTATCAGCACAGAAAGACTGAGAACAGTCTAAATGGAGGGAAAAAATGCCAGTTTCAAGCGTGGAGCTGGCGATGTATGTGTGCACATTCCCCTGCCCTAATGGTGCTAATAAATGCAGCGACTCCAAATCTCTCTCTCTCATTGAACACCACTGCGGAGTTTGAAGGGCTGCACTTCTCTTTTATGCTCAGTACTAAAGAAAAAAAACATTCAGCTGAGCTATCTGGAGACTGAAGCCTTTTAAATTTAACCATAAGGTGGTTTATAACAAGGAACAAAACAAGCAGGGACAGCCTAAGGTTTCCTACGCCAACACGCCAGTTTGTCCTACACTGGTTCAAGGAACAAACTAAAAGGCACGACAGCCCCCAGGGGTCTTTTCCCACCTTTCCTCCTGCAAAATGGCATCAAACACAATATAACCTTGTAGTATGGCTATATCTGTATCACCCGCTCACCCAGTTGTTCCTCAAGAGACCAAGACTCACTCCAAGAGGTCCTTCAGGAGACCCCAGTTCTGGATGCATCACCCCTGCAGAGCTGCTCTAGTTCTTGCCTGGCCAATCCCACACACCCCAAATACTTTTTTGGAGGTTGGGGGTGCTTTAAGCTCACCCTGGATAAAGCAGGTTGAACGTCCCTAAGCAAGGCTGAACCTGCTTGTGACAAAAAAGTACCTAAAGAAGTATCAGTCACTGCAGTGATTGTAGTAGCCCTTGTAACAACATCAGAGAAGTAATAATAGAATAGTAATAGTCAAATTAACCTTCAAGTTATATAGCTGACAGGGAAAATTATCCTAAAACAGTACAAGAGGCATCTCAGAGAAGGAGGGAGTCAGCAATATGGACCTAACACCCCTGGTAAGTGTCTGGCAGTGGCGGAGCTGAGGGGACCAAGCCAAAACTGGGCACCCAGAGCCACATGTCTGAGAACACCACAGACATACCCATGGCAACAAGAAGAACAAGCACCTCCATATGTCTTCCCAACTGCATTTCCTTTCCAAAGAAAAGGACAACGTGGTAACTGAGCACAGCAGGAAAATATATGGCTTTAATATTTTCTCATTTGCCAAATGCTAGCGGGGTGTGGACAGTGGGTGCGGGGAAGGCTGTGGGTTGGGTTTCCTTTTTTTTTTTTTCCTTCTTCTGAGCTTTCTGTAAAGAAATAAAGTCTGTAGTGATGACAGGACAACTCTTTTTGATAGTTATTGCCCACAGACCCCCCCCAAAGCGAGCCCAGACCACAAGGGGGATGCATGGCAAAAATCAATATGTATGTATGCGGGTACATCTCACACCCTCACCCCTTGCCTTTGGCACAAGCACTTCAATGAATCCCTGTGTTTCTAGAAACCAAACCCAGCTTCAACACAGACTAATGAAGACGCCTCATGTCCCCTTTAGGGTCCCATTACAGGGTATGCCACCGTCCACAACCAGAAAGCCTCTTCAATCCTAAGCATCCTAAGACTGGAAAGCAGGAGAAATGAGGGAGGCTCCTATATCTAATACCCAAAAGGAAGCAACAGGATAAAGCCTTTGATGCCAGCAGACAGCTGTGGGTTTTCACCCACACACTGCTCATGGGGACAAGGGAAAGGACAGCTAATAGAGAATGAAGAGCAGGCCAAGCAAATATCAGACCTCAGCACTTAGGAAGCTCTTGAAATGAGCATTTAGGACAAAAACAGCAGGGTAGGACCCTCCCAAGGGCTCCAACCTGAGTCTGAGCCAGCTCCCACCAACCCCATGGGTACATGGACCCAACATCCCAGGTTAAGTATCTGTCAGTGGTGGAGCTGAGGGGACCAAGCCAAAACTGGGCACCCAGAGCTGTGTGTTTGAGGACACCACAGACACACCCATGGCAACAAGGAGAAAAAGCACCTCCAGACGTCCCCCCAACTGCATACCCCCAACTCAGACACAGCTCATCCATCAACAGCACATCTTGCCCCAGGACTGCACTTCAAACTCGCATCACTCAGTGCCATTTCATCCCAAGGGTTACAAAGATCCATAAAAGAGAGAAGGTGCTGCCTGCAAAAGGTGGTTTTGTTAACAGTACTATGACAGTGATGTGATAGGTTCTAGGGAGCCTAAGGAAAAGCTTCCCAAAGCCACAGGATGCCCACAGAGCCCGTGGGGAGGCTGAGGGCGGGCTGCTCTAACCCAGCACTGAGCAGGCTGCTCCACACCCCACTGCTGGGGCAGAACATCGCTGTGAGGGAAGGTCAGGACAAGTTTCAGCTGGAGAAAGCTGTGCTTTGCTCCAATGCCTCCCTCCCCCACGGTGTGCCACAGCTCTGGCTGGGGCCACACGGAGCCCAGGCTCGGCATCACCGGGACGGTGATTTGCAGTCTGCTCAGACACAGCCCTACATCACTTGGGAGAATGAACCTACAGTTTTATAAACTATTTATTAGCCCTGTCCTGTAGCGCTACATCAATATGGCCATCGGTGAAGCAAGGCAGGAGCTATAAAAATACCATCTATCCAAAATAAGCTTCATAAAATCAAACAGAGGCTGGTACAGCCTAGGATGGGATTGTGGCTTGACATATAAAGGGCCTCTCAATCTTTGAGATAGACCATTAAAATCCTCAAGCCCTTTTGGTTCACAGAAGTCTAAAACAAAAGGGGAAAAATAATGACACCTTTTCTAGTGGAGCAGGAGAAGGCAGCACGGCAGTCATGCAATATCATTTGTTTCCACAGAAGTCAGATTACTCCCTTCTCCCAGCAAGAAAACTACCAGATTCAAAAAAAAAAAAAAAAAAAGGTAAAATAAAAAAATAAATAAAGTACGTGCTTGTTTGCCTTTGCCTTCCCCACCCACGAGCTGCTTTTCCACAGGCAAAAAGTTTCTCCTCCCCGTGCCAGCAGTGATGTATCCTGAAGGAGGGGCTGCGGGGGGAAGGCACAGCTGGAACACACCGATATCCCAGCTGGCACTTCCCCCCCAGCTCCCCGAGGCAGCAGGGTAAGGCAGAAGGCAGGTCAATACATTGTCAGAGATGATGATTAACATTTCCAGCCAGTGCTCCCTCAAACCACCTCTAAAACATGTCTTAATAAACTGCATTGCAAATAGCCTTGTATTTCTACCTCGCTGCATCTGCCAGGGTGAGATAATACAGCGACCTCAGGAAAAGTGACACACGGGGAATGAGCCACCGGGAGTTATAGGACACGGTGAGACCTGGCTCAGCACATCGCCCCGGGGGGCTCGTGCCATGGCTCACCCAGGCTTTTCAGGGCTCTGCAGGAAACAAGGGGTGCAGAAAATACCAGCTCACAGGGGGGGTTGGGGCTGAAAGAGTTTGAGGATGAAAATCGCTCTGAATTGCTGTCGAGTGTGAAAATCACCGCACAATGGAAATATTTCAAAGTCAGGCACGTGACGGTTTTTTGCAGAGGCAGGCACCGTGCTTTGAAAGGTCAGGGGGAGGTGAGAGCAAGCACAAGCATCATTTTCCTGGAAACACAGCTCTGAAGCTTTCCAAAACTACACGACGGCAACGGGCTCTGTGACAGTTTGCAGCGTTGCTGAAAAACTTGGCTGGATCAAGCACAGCACAGCTCGGCATCACCTTTCCAGGGATTCTGAACCTCACACCTTCCCGCACTGAGATGCTCAGCCCTTGAGGGAGACAGTCAGAGCTGCCAATCCAAACTGCAACTCAGCTCCTCAAAGCAGTGAACTGGAAATGAAGCTCACACACCTTCACGCCCTTCCCCTCCGTATCAACCCGCCTTGGTAACGTCAGAAGAGACAGAAAACAGCCTGGGTTGGACATGGGGGGGGAAAAAGAAATGAAAAGATTCGGGTTTACCTGACAAGTCACCTTCAGCTGGGCATGGATGTTTTACATCCCCACTCTGGACCTTCGAGTACTTCAACATTAAGTAAATGCCACTTACCTAGGAGGAAAAAGAAGAAAAAGTTAAAGTTCACCAAGTACTTTAACACAACGCATTTTAAAAGCGATGGAATTTGTAATTCACTCGTAGGCTGCAGGAAACACAAAGGGGAAAGCTCCAGTTTTTAATACACTTTGCTAAAGGTCAGCTTGAGCGGCACACGGTCACAAGGCCCTTCTGTGGGCTGTTTGTTTTCTTATTTATTTCTCACAGTCTCATTCAGCTGCTTTTTCCATCCCCCTTCCACCCCCGTACCCAAGCCTGCAGAACAGGAGGACTCAGCTCCAGAGGCAAGAGCTGCCTCTTCCCATCCCTAAACTTAAATCAACACAAAGAGTCACTTCCTGCTTTTTCTTACACTGTTTTTTTTTCCCCCAACAACAATAATCCCCATCCTTGGCCAAGGATGCCTTCCATCTCTGCAGTCCCAAACAGGCAGTGCCACCAAACATTTCCAACACCAGCCCTGATGCCATACTCCATGACAAAAAACTGCTCAGGATCCATCTTTCCCAAGCTCCAGGCGCAGCAATTCATCCTCCCAGATGGGAGGTGTCCTACTTGATCTCCAGCCCACCAGCCAAGCCCACAGACACGGGACAAACTCAACTATTCATCCTGTGCTTTCAGAAACACCAGTTTGACCTTCTCCAGGACAAACAGGTTCCACGCTTGACAATCCCAATCAAAAAATTTGCCTCGTGGATACGATAAATATTAAGGTGCCCCTTGGAGATACATGAGAGGCCCTTCCTTTTTTCCCCCCAGGCATCTGAAAACATGGAAAACCAAGGGAGGTGGCGGCTGTACCCATCCAGCTGTTGCTCCGTAGGCTGTTGTTGGAATTAAGGACGACGTGACGGGGCACGTCTTGCTAATGCACGGCTCTGTATCCTCTAAATTACTTAAAAGGGTGCCTGGGGCTATGGACAGATGCTGCTAAAACATACAATTGAATAAATAAATGGAAGGTAACGGAGAGGGGAGGGATGAGTTGGGAGAGCGAGTGGCAGGGTTGTGTGCCAAGGTGTTAAAAAAACTCCCACAGAGCTGCCTAAACCTCTTCTGAGACTCCACTGCTACGTGTTTCAGATGCTGAGAAGATTGAACTAATAAAAAAGAAATGAGAGAACTGTCACTGCAGATTACATGGTATTTATTCCAAAATCTGCTCATTACAGAAATTTGCAAGACAAATGGGTTTTTAGCAGGAAATGGCAGCTTTTCCTTAAGTGTATAACGAGGAACAGAACTGGTTGGGAGTTGAATCTCTCTCTCTCTCTCCCTCCCTTTTTGAGCTACTCCGGCTCCAAGTCTTACCAACCACCCGAGAAACACTCGCGAGGCTGGGGAGTGAAAAAAAAGAAAAAAAAAAAAATCAATTTTTTTTTCTTTTTAAACATTCTCCACCAGCCTCCTCATAATCCTATAAGAAAGTGCGATTAAGAAATATTTGAAGCAAGAAAAGCTCATTTGGCCTAGAGAGTTTCTAGGCGGCGAGAGCTCCTCGTGCTCCTCGGCAGCATGCAATCGGTATTGCTAACTCTCCTTCCTTCCTCGCAGGGAAAGCCCTTCACCAAGAAGAGTATTTGTGGTCAGGCTTTAATCCCTCAGCCTTGATAAATGTTTAATTCCTGGGCCTGCCTTCGTATCTGAATATAGACTGGAGGTGGTTCGCATTCTGCCGTATCCGAGTGCTTCTAATGACATTTTGGCTTCTTTCCCAGTTAATTCCAAGTGCCTGAAACCCAAGCATCTCCCCTCTCTCCCTCCCCATACTGGATGCACATGCGGATATTTGACTGATAATATACAAAGCCAGAATATGTGGTTTTAAAACAAGTCTCTGCAGCGGAGACTCAAGAAGGGAGAAGAAGAAGCAGAAGAAAAAGGGGGAAAATATGCCTTGAAATATTACAGGCTAGGAGCTGTCAAGTTGAAAAAGCTCCTACAAGGTTTTCAATGCCATAACTGTGTTGTTTAGCTGGGGATGAGAATTTTCAGATGCATCAACAGGAAAAAAGGGGTTTCAGGAGGGGAGGGGGGAAAAAAAAAAAAAAAGAGAGAGAGAGAGAGAGGCGGCCTGTCTTATTTGCAGCTCTCCTTTGTTGGAAAGCAATTACAGCCTTACTCAATTTATGACCCAGAATGCACCCTAATCTACTTGTAAATGCGTCTTATTCACCACACAGCACTTTCAGATACAGCCAGGGTAAATAAACGGGAGATTGTTCCTACCTACGTTGCGGCACAACTGTTAATTGTAACGCCCCATGAAACTTAATTATGCAAAGCAGAGTGGCGACACTGCAGCCATTAATGAGATGTTTGATTCAAGAATAATTTGTTGTTTGGAGCCTCGGACTTGTTTTGCCTGTCCCTTCCACTGTGCTGAACTAATTCTCAATTCGTGCTTATTTTAATAGTGTGGCAGCGGGGCACAAAATGGCTCAGCTGAGGCAGCCACGGGAGAGCTCCTGGTTGGAAGCCCGTTTTCAAAGTGTGCAGCAAGTCCCCACCAGATGGGTTTCCTTCACTTCAACGGTCCCAAGTCCAGGGGAAAGCCAATGATGGGACAACGTTGAGCCAGGTAAAATGCTGGGGATGCTACTGAGCCATTTTAGACAAAGGAGTGTCTAAAAGGAGAAAGACCAGCTTTGCTAGGCCCCAAAGCACTGGGATGGACATGGGTGTGGAGCCTGTTCTCTGCACACACAAACACCCACAGCTTTGCTTCCAGCTCCTCTGCAATGCCTGAACCTGAGCAACAGTTTGGGCTGAGCCATTGTGTTGCCTGCCTGGAAGCAGCATTATAGAAACCACAAACAGAAGCAGGGCAGAGGATGAAGAGACAAAGAAAAAGATGAGTTGGTACAAGAACTTGTAGTACACCCACTGATAAGGTATGTGACAGATAGAGCTACAAGATGTTGCATGGAGACTTTCCCTGCTGCTTTAAGAGACTTTCTCCCTAAATGGGGAAAGGAGATTGGTAGTCAGACCAAAGTCTATTATTTAAGCCTCCGGTTATTGATAGAAACACACTATCTTTTTAAATTTACAAGCAAGCAAGCAATTCAATTTCACCCATTTACAACAGCACAAGATGTTTGCTCATATCTGCCGTGGAGATACCAGAGCCTTTCTCCTCTCAGTCCTCTCCCAGGCTCTGACTGCAGAAATCCCTCTGGTAACATCGTCTCTCAGCTTTCCCCTCCTTTTTCTTCCTGGTGACACCCTCTCCTTCTAACTCAGGCCGACCCACTTCTCCAGTTGGCTCCATTAATACCTGTGATTAGTAGGCTTTGGAGCCAATGGCCACCACCAGCCCATGAATCAAGAGCACTCCCTCCCTTGCGTGGCACCAGCAAAAGGAAGGAGAAAGGGTGCTTCATCTCTGATATATCTGCTGCTGATAGGAAAGAAATAGCTGGTCTACTGCAACTGTCTATTTTTTTTCTTATAAATGCGACTCTTAAAATAGCAAGTCACGAAGAGGGTTTTAGACACATCCGAGGCCCTTGGGAACAAGCCCATCATGACTGCACGACTGCAGAGCACGGTATTGATGGCAACCAAGACAAAGAGGAGCTCGCGAGCCGGCACACGGAATCCTGCCGGCGCCTCTAATAAGATCAGGACAGATGACAAGGCACTCAACTGTGCCCCGGCAAGGTCATCACTGAGCATTAGTAAAGGAACCTTATTATGAACATATCACTCAGTGATAGTGCACTTCCCACCTTCAATGGTAAGCGGGGATGAAAGACGCAGTCCCTCAAGACTGGCAGGGTTTGGGTTTTGCTGCCGCGGCCACCCAGGCTAAATGTGGCCAGAGGAGTCGTGCTGCCCTGTGGAAAAACCCTGGGGCAAGCCTGTCTTCCTAAGAAATGCTAATCATGGAATCATTTAGCCTGGAAAAGACCTCTGAGAACATTGAGTCCAACTGTAACCCCAGCACTGCCAGGTCCACCTCTAACCCATGTCCCAAAGTGCCCCATCCACATCTCTTTTAAATGCCTCCAGGGATGGCATGTCCACCACTGCCCTGGGCAGCCTGTTCCAATGCTTGACAGTCCTTTTGGTGAAGACACTTTCCCTAACATCCAACATAAACCTCCTCTGGTGCAACTTAAGGCCATCCAACCTTGTCCTGTTGTTTGCTACTTGGGAGGATGACCCCCATCTGGCTACAACCTCCTTCCAGCCTCCTCTTCCCCAGGCTGAGAAAAGGGCTCTCAGTTGTTCCTCATCAGACTTGTGTCCCAGACCCTTTAAAGGCCATGACCAGCTATGTGCATCAAACCAACTTCTAATACTCTTCTTCCCCTTGCTTCATCTGACCCCCTTAAAGTCCAAACCATCTTTTTCTGTGAAGATACTCCCACCAAAGCAGCAGCCAGTCCTGCTCTCCTCTGCCACAGCATCCAGCATCTGCTCTCCCCCTTTTCATCTCACACAGAGGAGAAGGCTGAGGTTTGTCTCTGATCCTCCATCCATTGCCCTTTTTTCAATGTATTTTGGAGTCCAAGTCAGTGAGAACTGGCACCACCAGAAATCTGCCCCTGTGCCTGCTGAAACTCTGAGTGAATTTATGCCAACCCCACTGAATGGATTTTGGCTTCCAGAAAAATAAAAACCATGTGTGGAGAAGGGTGGGATTTTTTTCAAAACACTTTAGGTTTTTTTCCCCCCCCACTGTCTGATATTTCATTTTTGGTGTTACTTTGATTTTATAGAAAAGAATCAAAACCAATCTGACCCCAATTGTTCAGAAGTGCTATAAAAAAAAAAAATCTGATATTCACAGAGCTCTGGTCCTATTGCCCTAATTCTCACCTTCTCTTATCCTGTAATTTCCTCCATCGTAAGGCAGTGACTGGAGCTGAGTACAGTGTCTCAGACGTGCACTCGGCGAGGGCTGAGATATTATTGTTGATTTATATGGGCTGGCTCTGCTTGGGGAGCAGTGATTTACTCCGCCGTGTTTTCACAATGCTGCCATCTCTTTGGAGATGGATATCACCCTCATCTTGCCCACATCCAAGCACCTGGTGCTAAGCACTCGGTCACAGATTGCCAAGACACTTCCCCATCTTTCCTCCTCTCTCCAGCTTTGTTTCTCCGAAGGTCATTACCACCTTTTTGCTCCCTTAGGCTTTAACAGCCCAATTAAGGGCGACAGCAACACTTCAGTAGGTGCTGGCCAGAGCACGGCCTTATCCCTGGAAACCAATTCTCCTTCAGACAAATATGGACCTACTTTTATACCCCACTTATCTTCACAATGGAGCAGGTCAGGAATTATTCTTTCCAGCCTTATCTTGTACTGCTACTCTGCCTTTTGTTGGTCCCCTTCTCTCGATGTTGTGAAACAAGCAGACTTCAGATGTTGAGGTTCCCAAAAGTACTTATTTTTCTCCTAGGGGAGCAGGCAAGCCCCAGGCTCAGGCAAACCCTGCACCCAAAATCCAGCTGAGTGACCATGCCAAGATGAAGCACTCTTCTCCCTGGGCTGTTTTTCCAAGGAGAACTGTGTCTGCAAAACACACCTCCGAGACAGAAAGAAGAATGGGAACAACGATACAGCAGAACCTGGCCATAAATACCTGCTAAAGGGACCTGTTATGGCTTTGCTTTCTGCAGTGGTTTTATACATACATAGATCAGTAAACACTGTAATAGAGTGAGTTTTCTCTACGACACCTTTTGCCACTGTTTTGCAAGCGCAGATACCTCAGGCTCTTAAAAATGCTCAGGAAAAGCTGCTCGCTGGTGAAATTACCCAGCACCCACACACCAGAACACATCAGCACTTACCAGACCAACATTTCTGCAGCAACCCCCCAAAAGAGGGGATTCAAGACAAGCTAGGGACCAAGGCTTCCATGGAACCAGTCTCCCACACCGCACTGGGATGCAGGAACCAGGATCGCCGCTTTGTTTCCCGTCTCCCTTTTTCATCCTCCCTTTGCCTCCGCTTCCCCCGCTGCAGGAAACCTTGAACGCTGGCTCCCTAACAGAGATACTGAGAAGCTGAACAACTGAGCAGCGTTTTAAGGGCCTTTCAAGGAGCCGTGTTCTGTCGGTACAATGGCTCGTGCCGAACAATAACGTGTCCTCGCTCGCGGTGCCGGCCCCCGCGATGACTGTCCTCAGCACAACTGTCAACTCGACTCCCATTGAAGGATCTTTATTATTGGTGATGAGCTAAGAAGCAGGGTGAATGCAGCTTGATTTTGCAGCTCCAGCACTTAGGGAAAAGAATAAATGGTGTAAATCTGTAATCGGTGTTGAAACTGTGGAGCGAGAATAAACGCGGGATCCCATCAGGTGACACACAACAAAGGCAAACGCAGCATCCTGCACCTGGGGAGGAACAGCCCCAAGCATCAATACAGGCTGGGGAGCAGCTCTGCTGAGAAGGACCTGAAGGTCCTGGTAGATGACAACCTGTCCCTGAGCCAGCAGTGGGGGCAAGAGGCCAAGAGGATCCTGAGGTGCATTAGGAATAGCACTACTAGCAAGTCAAGGGGGGTGATCCTGCCCCTCTGCTCAGCACATCTGGAGTGCTGTGTCCAGTTCTGGGTTCCTCAGGACAAGAGAGACATGGAGCTCCTGGAAGATGATTCTCCTATGAAGAGGATGAAGGGACTGGACCTCATGAGGAAAGGCTGAGGGAGCTGGGGCTGTTCGGCCTTGAGAGGAGACACTGAGAGGGGACCCCATCCATGTCTGTCACTGTCTGCAGGGAGGGGTCAAAGGGTGAACCAGGCCCTGCTCGAGGGGCCCAGCAATGGGACAAGAGGAATGGGCAGAAACTTATGCCCAGGAAGTTCCACCTGAACAGGAGGAAAAACCTCTTTCCTGTGAGGTGACTGAGCACTGGAAGAGATGCCCAGAGAGGGTGTGGAGTCTCCCTCACTGGACATTACCAGAACTGTCTGGACACAATCCTGTGCCATTGCTCCAGTACAATCCTGCCTGAGCAGGGAGGTTGGACCAGATGACCCTCTGTGGTCCCTTCCAACCCGATCCAAGCTGTGATTCTTTGTGAGAGGAGCACAGGTTTGTCTCCTCTACTCTTCCACAGCCCTTACTCTACAATTTCTACCCTTTATATCCCCAAACAACTTCCTAATACCTTTATATCCCCAAACAACTTCCTACATACCTTCCTACATACCTACATTCCTACATTCCTAAACTCCAGTTGTAAATTGGAGTTTACAATTGGAGTATTGTAAACTCCAATACACTCTCTTCAGCAGTTTCAGGCAGTTCCTCTCTGATGCTCATAAGTATAAAAATCTTTCAGCGACGGTTGCAAAAGGCGAAATCAAATGACAAGTTGATTTAGTGCAGTTCTTACTAAGAGTATGCAGAAATTACAAGTAAATAGGAGGTCAAAAGCAATTTGACATTAGCAACTGCAGCTTAGTTAGGCTCCTCTGGTAATAAAAAGCCACCGTGTCTTTCCCTCACCTGAGTGCTCGGCAGAAGTAGAAAGGTCATTACCAGCTAAAGATACTCCAAGAATAACACTTTAAAGCTTTATTATTTTTAACAAGACACGGGTATTTCAAATAGTGCCTGTGCAATAAAGTGGTGGCATGCTACAGTGACTAGAAATGGCTCAAAATAATAATAAAAAACCCAAGTGAAATTGGAAACACAAGATGTAACCATCCATGGTTCTTAAAGCTGTGTCAGTCAGTTAAGCAAAAACTATGCCTAGGCATAAGTGAGCGTGAAATTCAATATAAACATCCTCAACGTGGCAGAGGAACAGATGAAATATATATACAAACTGCTAAAGTAAAACATACAATGAGCTTTGTATAAATAAACTATAAAGAAACAAGAAGATTAAAAAAAAGGCTGTCCTCATGATATATAGGATTGCTGGGAATGAACCCATTCTGCAATTGTCTGACTTCAGATACTTGGGGGATGTTGATTATGCTTTTAATTCTCTTTTATCAAAACCAGAGGTAATTAGGGACAAAATAATTCCAGTAAATGTCAACTGCCTAAGACTCAGGAAAACTCAAAAGAGGCAAAGTCACACACAAATGTTTTGAAGTGAATATAAATGAATTAAGGGCTCTAAACAATTATTTTTTGAAGTATCCCTAATGTAAACTAACCAGATGTCCTGGGTGAAGAGGGTGAGAAATTGCCTTGACAGGCCACTAATTCCTTCACTGCAGATCCTTTCTGTGAAGTGGGGATTATCAAAATAAATAAATAAACAAATGAAAGCAAACACGAGAGGCACAACATGGCTTAAAAAGCCAGAGGAGGCCAGTGCAGTTATTACAGACAACTGCAGCCATAAAAAACATTTCTGAAAGTTCCTGTTTGAACTTTGGAACGTATTTCAGACGGGAAAAGTACGTCCCAGGATTTTCAGATCCCCACTGTCACCCCGCTCAGCTCCTCATCTAGAGCTGTGTGTCCCCAGAGCAGCGACAGCACCACTGAGCCCAGCTCAGTCCCCGAGTTCCCCACACCTCAGTTTCCCGTCTGTCTAATGGGAATAATAACAGAGACCCATTTCAGGGAGATGGAGCGTTGCAGAAGCACTCAGATGCCATGGAAACGGGCGACATTCCACCCACCCACGCTCCCCCCACGCCCGCTCCGTTATTCAGCAGAAATGCAGATGGACCAGAGGAAACCTCCTCTCACGCTGGATGAAGGATGGGCAACAGCTCTTGGCAAACCTCAGCTCGGCTCCCAGCTCCATTTTAGGACCAGCAGCATGTCAGCAGCTCCTGTTGGGGTTTTCTCCCCTGGAAACATCCCCTAGTCCGTCCCACCAGGATACATCACTGAGCACCACATGTGGGCTCTCCTCTAGATATTCTTCTCTGCTGGGACTCAAAAGTCCTGCAGGCAGGTACAAGGGAACACATCCTCAAGGTGCAGAGCACTCCCACGTTGCCTACAGATGCTAAAAAACCCCAAGAATGATTTCCAAAATGGCTGTGAAATGAAGATGTTCCTCTCCTGGAAGCTGAGTTCAACCCCAACATTCCACTGCCCTCCTCTAGCACAGAGAGGGACTGACCTGTAACTCATCACACTTCCTCTAAGCTGCAAGAAACTCATCATCACACCAACCCAGCAACTTCCCAAACACCTCCCAACCGGCCACAAGGCAGGTAATCAAAGCCCATGGACACCAGTGATTAAGGAGGGTCAGTGGCAGTGCAGGATCCAGGAGTGCCCTGGGAAATTACAGGACCACATGGGTCACACCAGCTCATCTCCAGGTGATTGACTGAATCAAAGGTAGACTGACAATGGAGCAGAAATGGCACCTGGAGACCAGGCCACGCAGGCCAGCTTGGTAGGAGACAAAAATCAGAAATGTCAGTAGCAGGTCTACAATAATTTCAGGTAATAATTTCACAGCAGAAATCTTCCCTGCCTTCCTACCCTCCACAACCCCAAAATCAAGGCTAAATTGAGGTGTTCAAATGCTTAAAGACCTTCCACAAGGCAGAAGAAAAGCAGTGAGGGACACCCTCAGCTAGGATGGAGGGAGAGGGCCACCAAGAGCCAGAGGGAACCAGAGGAAGACAGAAACACCTCCTGGCTAGTGAAGGACACGGCTCCACACCACTTTTGCCATCTGTCCCCGTTCAGCAGACAAGCTCCTTGGTCACTGCAGAGGACCAGGGCCGTTGAGAGCAATTCTGAGCCGTCTCTGCCAGCAACCTGTATTTGTTGCTCCCTTGAGCAGCTGCCTCAGACAGGCTTTGCTGTATTTTAGACCTGACATTACCCAGCAGGCAGTGAAAACTGGCTACTCATTAACTTCCCCGAGATGGGAGCAGCTCCTATAAAAGCTACTGAAACCATTCTAGCATTCAGGGGGTGTGCCATTTACCTGTGATATGTCCCTCTTGCTGTTTGGCTTTTCCCTCTCCCTTCAGTTTTATTTTTACGTGGTGACATTTGGAAGAGAAAGCCATTGAAAGTGGCAATATTGGATGCTCAGTTCCTGGCTCCCTCGTTGTCACTTAGCGGAAAACATTCAGAAATTTAATATGTGATCTTCCTACTTCTCTTTGATCACCTTTTTGTGCCTCTATCACTCTAAGGACAAAGTTGCTTAACAAATAGGGGGAACGGGCTGAGGAGGGAGCTCCAAGCAGAATCCAAGGCAAAGGCACGAATCAGATGTACAAATTACTTGCTAGCCAAGATTTTGGCAGAGATGCTGAAAGATTTGTGTACTTGGTGCCATTTCAGGCCGAATTTCCCAGAGAAGGACCCCGGCTGGTTAACAGGGAGTTAAACAAGGCTTAATAAAGGCAAATAGTTAACAGGTAATGGATTGCTGAATCCTCAGCCAATGAGCCAGTGCTCAGCTCATGTCTGTGGCCACCAGCAGCAGCATCTACTGATGGATTTATCCCAATCTACCACTAATATCTGCAATATGCTTCTAACATCTGCTAACCACTTATTAACTCTATACAGACTCCTGAAGAGCTATCAATAAACCTAACTTTAATAAGAAGGGTGACCCCTTTGCCAGCATCAGGACAGAAATGTCATTCAATCAACTTTTCAAGCTGGGCTGTTTTCCTCTGCCAGAAACCTCCCGGGAGCATCAGGCAGGACCAGAGCAGCACGTTCAAGGTCAGAGAGTCCTCAACCAGCCTTGTCCTTGGGACTGCAAAGCCCCTGCCCCAAACTTCAAAGCAGTAACACATATCAGGCTGCATATTCCTCCTTTTAGCTCCTCCGTGGCCACTACACAGTTGATATTCACCTTTCAACCATAAAAAAAAAAAAAAGTTCATAATGAGATCAAGCGCAGTGACCTCATTCTGCATGCACCAGCTTCACGTGTTGGAGCAGATATTTTACTCTTCACAGATGAGAGGTGAAAAGCGTGTATTTAGAGGAGGCACCACAGTGAGAGCCGTGGGGAAGGACAGCACAGAAGTCAGATTTCTTTTCCCTGAAGGAAGCCATCCTTCTCCTCAACCTGCTCACCTGCACGGAGAGCACGCACGGGGAGGAGGAAACAGGACAGAACCCTGCTGCCTTCTCCCCACCCTGGTCCCTCCCTGGCACCCTGCGTGCCAGCACGTCTCCATCACACCATGCTAACATTCCAGGTGGCTCCTTGCACGCCTGCAGGACACTCCCCATTGCACAGCCGGGGAAACTGAGGCAGGTCAGGTCACAGTGGCCAGGTTTCCACTGCCTTTGGGAGCTGTGCTGCTTCCAGCTCAGCTCTCAAGGTCAGACCGTGTGCATCAGCAGCACTCACACATTCTGCAGGCACGGAGGGGCTTGCAAGCCAAGGCCCAACTCCTCCGCCAACACGAGCCCCACACAATCTGCAAGCCAATGCATTTTGGTTCCAGCAGAAGTTTGAGTCCCACACTAACACAACTGTGCCCCATCGTGTCCAAAGCGGACCCTACGCCAGCTCACGGAGCGCACACCCCATTTGCCCATCGCTGCTCCTTCCAAAATAAACAGGTTTATGGTCACGCCGCTGTTCCATCGGTCCAAGACGAGCTGCTCTCATGGAAAAACCCAACCTGCACCACGGCCAGCGCCACCACCTCGCGCTCCACGCGCCGGCTGCGGATCTGTCGCCCGTTTCAAGAGCCACTTTCTGCATCCCAACCATCCAACACGACTCTGCCAACCTCTACCACCTGTTCTGCTCTGGCCTTCGCCGCTGCAGCCCTCGGCAGTCAGCGAACGCCCTGGTATGGCGTGGATCCTTCCAGAGAACGGCGGGGCTTGCGGCCTCCGCGGCGGCACCGTCGGGCACGGCTGGCTGGGATGCAAATGCATCCCACACCGCTGCGCCGGGTAATGGCCATTGCAGCACAAAATTAACGGTGCATCTGCTCCTCGCTGCAGACGCCGCAGAGAGTGGGCTGTAATTTCGTCTCCGATCCCCCAAATAATGTTTGTTGTCGTGCTGTAATCTTGGCAATCAATGTAACAGCTGAACAGATCGTTTCGGCTGAAATATTTGCTAAACACGCTAAGACCTTGAAACCACACCTCAGCGTGTGCGCATTGTGTGTGGAATTACACAGTGAACTAAATAAGGGTTGGGAGGGGGGGAGAATGGGGAGAGCTGCCAGCCAATTAAATCACAAAAACAACAAAGAAAAAAAATAAAACAAACCAAACAACTTCGTGTGGTTTTTCTCCGGCACCTTTCACGTCTTACTTCCTGTAAACCAGGCAAAACAAAAAGCTTCGAGCACTCTTTGGAGCACACGGGCCATCCAAGACCTATCCCCCCTGAAATGTGTATGCAAGGCTCTCAGAAGCGGAATTTAATGGTCACAGAAATCAATTGGCCAAACCAGCTACACGCATATTAACCTCCTGGTGTCCCTCTCACCGAGTGCTGCCTTCACTCATCCAGCTATAAATAGGCTAAGCCACAAAATGTTTTCATTTGGGGAATTTAGCACGAGCTGCTTTTTGGTTTCTGTGTTTAACCTGCTCGAAATGCCAGCCTGGGAAATGAAAGCAGCAGATTAGTGAAGACAAAGCCGCAGGTGACCGGGTTACACACATGGCCATGCTACCAACCACCTGCATGCCCTTCTGCAAGTCATGGCACTCCGATATTTCCCTTTTTCCCCTCCAAGAGCTGTGTTTATTGCAAACTAAACTTTCTGAAAGACTCTGACTGCCTGTGCATGGATACAACAGTTAGGCTGCAGGACCCTGACTTTGGCCGGGGTCCCCAGGCTTTAATGTCACATCTACCTGAAATAATACAAGGTCTTTGGGGACAAGACAGAAAAGTTGGTCTTTTTTGGGGCAAATTCTTATGTTTCCAAGGCTTTGATTTCTTCTAGGACTGCAAAGCATTTGTATAAATTAGTGCAGACATCTGATATACATCAAATTTGACAGGCCCAGGGCAAGTTCAAACTTCTGATCACAACATCCATCACAAGCACTGAGCTATTTATCAACAATTGATTGAAACAAAGAGGGAGAACAAAACCTTTCACTTGAGTAATTGATACCTAAGGACTGACAAGAGCAGGTCCATCACCTCCTCCTCAAGGAGGACCCCCCCAAGACTTTGCTCCATTAAAGCACCACCAAATGTGGATCTCCAGGGCACCACAAAAGGGGTAAAACCATCTCAAGCTCCCCTTTTTCTCCCCCAGCCATAACCCTGTAATCCTCTCATGTTAAAGCCTTGATCACCTCAGTAAAAGAAGTAGATGGAAGAGGTTGGACAGGTAGAGATGTTACTGATGGAAGCGGGGTCTGGCACTCTGGATAAAAGGGGTCACTCTCCTGCTCTGCCACAGCCTCCTACTGAGACTCCACACAGATCACACAGCCTCCTTGCTCTCATCCCCAGTGGGGCTGGGATCTTCTTTGGGGGTGCTCTGGAGAAAGACTTGCATTTGCAAGTCTGGGGTGCCAAGAGACGAGAGCAAAACAGGCAAAATCCTTCCACCAAGAACCAAGCAGCCTTTTAATCCTCCCAGCCCTGCAGATCACAGCAGCTGAATCACAGCACTCTTGACTGGGATTCAAGAGGGAGAATTTGGGGTCGCTGGGCACCTCCACAGCGACCTGCCAGGCTCAATTCCTTGGCTGTGACATCCCGACCATTTCTAAACATCTCATTCAACGGGGTTTCAACCATCTGCACGGCACGGGGACTTGTCTCCTGCCTGGGTTGCAGATTTGGCTGGGAGAAAACCAGCAGCAGCCAAGGAGTGAAGCCAAGGGGACAACGGCCCAAAGCCAGGAGAGCCACACCAGCACAGGCCCCCCCTCCACGGCAGAGCTATCCCAGAGACCACGAGCCTCCCTCCGGAGAGGAGAGGGAACCGCTTTGCACGTCTTTATCACACCACAGCCTCGGATCCGGCGGCAGGAGCCAACCTGGCCTGCCCGGGTCCCTCACGGAGACACGAGCCTGCCAACCTGCTGAGAAGCAAACGGCTGCCAGCGCTCCCAGCCTTGGCAGCTCTCCCAAGGTGGAGGAGCAATGGGCTTTCCCTGGAGGCACCAGGCAGACAAAGGAAGCTCCGTGCTTCCTACAAGACGTGCGTGGCCCTTGCCAGGGGACACGTGTGTCCCCAGCAACTCCCCGTCGGGGCACAGGGCTCCAAGGGAGCTGGTCCCCAACCCAGCTGCAGCAAGGCTCATGGAAGCCACATGGGCCAACCATGGAAAGAAAGAAAAAAAAATACACATTGTTTTCTTTAAAAAAAAAAAAAAAAATTAAAAAATTAATTTAGTAATTTTCCACACATTTGCTAATTACTCATCAGCTTTTCTAATGAAGGTGCTGCGCCGGGCACTGGGAGGCTGAGGGAGTTTCTGCTAAAATCAAACGTTGAATAAGCGCGTTTACCAAGGGATAGGCAGCTTCAAAGCTTTCCCTTCCACTTAGATTTTAAGCACTTCTACAAAAGAACATTGATTTTGGGTTAAATTGACTGATTTTATTCATAGCTGGTTCATATGGTGTATTCAAAAGACAAATTGTACGAGACTGCAAGCTATGGATCAGCACTGATAATTCAGAGTCCTCTTTCCTCTCTTTTTTTTTTTCCCCATTTTTTTTGTTCTAAATATTTTCCATGCTTATAATTTGCTATTATTTGGCCCCTGCCTGGACAGAAAAGGCATTTTCACAGTATGGGAGCCTCTCTTTGAAGGGAGGGTATTATATTTTAATGCCAATTACAACAGAAATAGGAATCAGACATCCCTGCAACCCTTAAGAGCTCCTGCATCACAAATGGCCTATTTGGGGAGGGGATGTGTGTTTTGTTCATAGATATTATATTTATGCAGAGAGTTTATTGACTCCAATTTAGCTGAAATATACAATAAGCATGTGTATCAAGCACTAAACACTTGTGACAAAGATCAGCTCTCATCCCTCAGGTGCACTGCTGTAGCTGTTAAGAGAAGTGCTATATGAATGCTCTTTAAAAATATCACCTGCCAGGGGTGTTTAAGCACATTAGGCACACACAGCAAGCCTGGGAGATGCTGCCAGGTGCCTTCAGACATGGAAAAGGGGGCATCAGCTTCTACCACCCCAGTGCAGGTCACCATAAAGGTCCCGAAACATAATTCCAGGCTGCCTTCAGCACACACACAGCTGGCCAGCTGCAAACCAAAGCACAGCCACAACACCTTATCCCAAGCCTGGGCAGCCTGACTGCTGTGACTGGGGCTGCCCTTGGAAAGGGGGATGCTAAAAGCCACCAGCGAGAGGAATTCAAGGGGGAATTGTTTGCAATTTTTTGAGGCATGAAGGTATCAGCTGCTAAATTAACAGCTGCATCATCACCCACAGGATCAGTAAGGTTGGAAAAGGCCTCCAGGATCATCCAGTCCACCCTGTGCCCCATCCCCACCTTGTCCCCCAGCCCAGAGCACTGAGTGCCACATCCAGTTGTTCCTTGAACATCTCCAGGGGTGGGGACTCCACCACCTCCCTGGGCAGCCCCTTCCAATGCCTGACAACCCTTTCCATGAAGAAATTCCTCCTGATGTCCAACCCAACCCTCCCCAGGCACAGCTTGAGGCTGTTTCCTCTTGTCCTGGGAGCAGGGCCCCATCCCCACCCAGCTCCCCCCCTCCTGTCAGAGAGTTGTAGAGAGCAAAAAACTCCCTCCCTGAGCCTCCTTTGCTCCAAGCTGAGCCCCCCAGCTCCCTCAGCTGCTTCTCATAGGACTTTCTAGTTCCTCCTCATTAAACTTGGTTCCATTGCACCTTTCCTTGCAGCAGCAATGCAAACACAAAATAGCAAAATCCCTCCACCTCCACGTCAAGAAAGGCCACAGGACTTTTTTTTTTAACTAGGAGGAAAGGAAACCTAAACTATCAGAAATCTTCCTCTAAAAAAACCCAAATATTTGGTGACCCCAAACAATTCTTGTGTTGAATCCACTGAATTGTTTCAGGAAGGGGAAGAATTTAACAACTTCAAGATGCTGAAGCATGAAAACATGCAGAGCATTCAGTTCAAAGGCCTGTCACAGAGTTTCCTTCTGTTTTATTCAAACCCTTTGGGAATATATTTAAATAAATGAAATCAAAACAGAACAGTGGGGTTTGCAGGGGGAGGGGCTGAGCTTTCTACCCCTCCTTTGTTTTTTTTAAAGGAATTTTGCCATCCAGCAAATGAGCAAAGAAATGTGTTATTCACCAAGTCTTCTCCATGCACAAAATAATAACAACAACTAAACAGATACAAGGAGAAAGAACTGCATCAATCTGAGCAGATAATGAGAGCCTGGTGGTGATGAACTAAGGGGGATGGAGGACAAACCACCACTGAGAACTGGTGTAGAGACCAGGACTCAGCTTTGTGCCACTGCACATGCTCCCAGCAGATACTGAGGAATTAGGGACGGCTCCCACAGCAACTGGAAATCCAGATTAGCATTTCCAATGAACCTGTTCATGTCACACCCCAAACACAAAGGAAAAGAGGGGGGAGAAGGCACAGAGTGCAGAGAAACGCTGCTCCTTTAGCTGGATTTTGTACTGATCTGAAATTACAGAAACAGATACCTTAAAAAAAACAAAAAACAAACCCAAACCATCCCAAATCTCTCTGTATTTCAAATATTATCAGAATCTCAGCAGCCAACCACTACCACTACCTACCACACACAGCAGCCACAACACAGGAGATGGGATCTGGACCAACCTGGGAGCAGCGACACCTTCCTTTTCCCCCTCCATGAAGTCAATCTCTGGAGCAACTCCTCTTCCCCAAGAGCCTAAACCCCACAATCCCTTCCCAACACATCTGCAGTTTGTTTGCAGCCAGGGATGCCAGGCACGTCTGGAAGGCTCCTCCGTTATCATTTCGGGGCATCCGATGCCGCTAATTGATACGCCGTTAACGCTCTCATTTACTCAGCAGCAAGCTCGAGCGTTGATAATTGATGGATTGGTTTGCCTTTGATGATCTGCAAAATTAAAAGCTCCAACCCTTCAAGATTGTGAGTATGCCACGTGAGACCCTGCAAGCTCTCAAGCCCAAGCACGAAGGAAAGGCACTCAGGACAGAGCAGGACCGGACCTTAATTCAACAGCCCCCATGACTTGGTGTAGCTGTTTCCATTAAGATGGATTTAATTGTGGCTTTTTATTTTATTATTGTCAAATGAAATGAAATTAGGAGGAAAGAGATGCTGGTCTTCCAAGGAAGATCTGTATTTCCAGTCCCAGAGAGCTTTAACTTCTGGGAGAGGGCAGACAGACAAGAAATTTCAACAATACATCTCTTTTCTGCTCCTTTTCATTAAAAATGCTTACTGCAAAAAAACCACAAAGGCAAGGGGACTGCAGGCATGGCACTGTTCTGTGCCAGTCTCTGCAGTGCCTTCCTCTCACACCCAGTTTCACTACGCTTTTCTGAAAGGATTTGCTTTATTGCAGCCCAGCCTTCCCAGGAAACATCTTGGAGAACATCAAGTGAAATGCACACCAGTACTTTTTCTCCCAGCACGTTCAACAAGCTGAATGGTTGCTTACAGAGAAGGGAAGAATATCTGGCCACACTGACATTAATGAAAACAGGATTTCTCTGATCATTTTTTACAGATTTCCGACCCACACGTCAGCAACATCCCATTCATGAGGTCAAGGAGACGAACACTTGAAGGATGACAGTGGTATGGCTCCTCCCAGACATGCAGTCAGTCAATCCATACTTTCTCTCAATGTACTATTGCTTCCTCAGAAATAACTCCCCCATTTGCAAACGGTGATTAGCGCTCTAATCTCGGCATAATTAGTCTTGCCTCTCAAATCACACAGAAAAAGAAAGAAAGAGAAAGGGGAAGAGCAATGAGGAGTCGATGTCCCACTGTCACAGCACCATTTCAGAGCCAGCTGCCTACCAGACAAGTCAGGACAGCAGCTCTGTCCACCTGTTTGGGAACAATGTCACAGGAACTGAGGAGGACACTGGCCATCTGCATATATTCACCTCATTACTGTCTCACCAGCTCAAGTCACCGTGGCTTATCAGGTTTTAAGACACATCAAGGTCATTGCGACCAAAGTTCTCCTATTCACATCCCAGAATTCGTTCTAGCTTATTCCTATCTGGATACTCATATTATTGCCATTAAATTATGATAATTTAAGCATCCTGCATTCTGGGCAAAGCAGACAGAGATACCCAGTCAGGATTCCTGCCAGAAACACTGGCTGGCTGCACCTCCTGAGTATCTCTTAATTATCTCTTTCTCTTTCTGGTGGGGAAAGGTCTGAGCTCAGGTGAGTGCTCCCTGCTCTCCTTCTATTTGATTCAATTCTACGGCTCATGAAATATGCTCCTGCTTCCTTCGAAGGACAAATGAAATGAAACAGCCTCTTGGAAGGAGACAAACGACAGAGGATACGGGTGAAGACATAATTCAAGACACTTTGGGAAAGTCAGATGGTGGTTTTGAAAGGTACTCAAGGAATTAATCCAGGAATGAAAGAAACAGGGAAATACGTCAATGAATTCACTGCAGCACTGCGTGGACCTGTGACTGAAGTCAGCTGCAAGGAGTGCCCAGGGGAGGCTGAAAGGCACAATGGACTCTGTATTTTAAAAAAAACAGGGGCTGAAAGGTGGATTTTCCATGCACAGAGTGAGGATGTAAAATGGGAATGGCACTGAGGGGGTGGGCAAGAGCAAGAGCCATCAGGATTCACCCCTTCTCCCTTTGAGCCCCACCCTGGGTCTGAAGGGAGGTGCCTTGGATGGTGGTGGTTGGCAGCACTACATGCACCTGCCTAACAGCAACTACAAAGGCCTGTGATGTGTCTTCAAGGACATGCAGGTAGATGGGGCATGAAAAAGGGGATCTCTATGAAGCAGGAAAAGACACCCAGGCACTCAGCAGCACAGGTGCTGCAAGGCTGACAGGAGAAAGCAAAAGAAATTTGGCAACCATCACCCATGGAAAAGTCCTCCACAAGCATTAAAACCATCATTGTGAAGGAGGAAGAAGCAACACCTGGGGTCAACATTGGCCAAAACTTGTCACTAGAGACCCCTAGAGACACTGGACTCTCCCCAGGGCCAGAAGTAGGTCATCCCCACCAGCACAGAGCAGCAGCCAAACACAGAATCATGGAATGGCTTGGGTTGGAAGGGACCTTAAAGCTCACCTCTTCCCATGCCCCTGCCATGGGCAGAGACACCTCCCACTAGCCCAGGTTGCTTCAAGCCCTGTCCAACCTGGCCTTGGACACTTCCAGGGATGGGGCAGCCACAGCTTCTCTGGGCTCATTTTAGTGGATACTACTTTAAGCACCCTTTGTTTGTTCTTAGAGGTTCTCCACAGCCCCAGCAGGGACCAGAGGACGCTTCTTTAAAGCTCCCACGAAGCCGGAGGTAATTAAATACGAGGGGCCTCCCATTGTCAGCACTGTGCCTCTGTTTTGGCAGCCAGCTCCAGCAGAGCAGAAGAGGGAAGATTTGATTTTAATCACACAGATTTCAGGTTTTATTTTGCTCATTAAAATTTCTGATAAGGATTTAGTCTGACATTATGCAGCATTTTGGAAGAGGATGTGTGGCAGTGGGGGGGATTGAAATGAACTGCATTTCCTTGTGATGAGAAGATCTTTTGCCTCCCCACAACAGACACAAGGATATGAGCAGGTGTTATTTCAAAGGGAAAGGATTTGGGGGAAGAGGGGAGCAGGAGAGACTCATCCACACCAAATCAAGGATCTAAGCCCTGGATTATGGAGAAAAAAGGTCCAAAGTCTGAGATTACACACCCCATTTCAGAGCTGCCTCCCAGAAGCCACAGATCGGATACTCTCCTAAAGCCTTTTCAGGCCCCATCAGAGGGAAACGAACATTTTACACAGCAGAACAAAACCAGAGATTTCCAGAGCCTCCCAACCTTCCCACACCCCTTAAGAAATTGCTCCAGGAACAGGCTGGCACTCACCACACAGCAGTCTCCTGGTGAGGGGAAAAACGATGGGAGCATGGGAAATGAAATCATCACCATTTCACTCCTTTCTGGAGCAACATCACTTTGGTGAAGAGGAAGGGGAGGGAGCAATTCACCACTGCCCAAGTGTCTCTTGTTTGCTTGTTGATTAGGATCCAGCAATTGCAGGCAATTTGCCTCCTATTCCTTCGGAGAGCTGCACACAAATACTACTTTAACACCTACTAGGTGTTATTCATCAAGAACAAGAAGTCTGCAGGAACCCAAAACCACCTGAGCAAGAAGTAAATTAGCGAGTGTGAGCTTCACCTGGGCTAACCATTGCCAAGCACTTGGATTTGTACCCACGAACAAGAAAGCATTTTGAAACAAGATGGATTTCTTTGTCCCCAGAGAACGTGTTGTTCTTTTAATAAGCCTTAAACCAACCAAGTTCTGCAGCGGGAATCGTGCAGGAGATGAGCTTTTAACTGCGGTTCCCTGTGTGCTCTGTGTACCCACCAGCCAGGAGCCAGGCAGGAGATTTGGGGAAGGAGCAGAAATCTGTGAAACAGATGGAAACAGAATCCATGAAATACCCAGTAATTCCCACCAAACCAAGGGCAGCCAGAACGACAACACCAAGTACCACTCGGCCAAAACATTTCGAGCACATCTGAAGGGCTCCTGCCAAAGGACCACGGAGGTTCCCGGTGCATTTAAACCAGCCCCCAGAGCAATAAAATACCACTGCAAAACAGGTTTCACAGGTTCAGGGCTGCCAACCACCCCCGAGGCAGCTCTTTGGCACCAGTCCCCTCTTGAGCCTCCCCCTGACAGTGGCTGTGCCACAGCTGTGTGTGCAAGGGGCTGCAATTAGAACACAGACAAAACAATGCAAAGGAAAACGTTCATTTATCTTTAACTTTTTCTAATGGGAATCAGGAGCTGCGAATGAGCAGGAGCTCACATCTTAAGTCACATCCTAAGTGCAGTCGTGTCTCAAGGGCCCCAGAAATTCCTCCTGGGTGCCAGTAAGGGATTTGATTTAATGTGCCAGCTTCAACACACCACTACCCAGCACTGCATCAGTCCTTCCCAGCACGCTGCTGGCAGCGAGTCCCCAAATCCTACCCCAGCAGAGACAGAACACCCCAAGCAGCAGCAAAGGCCTCACGTTCATCATTCTTTGCAGCTCCATCCATCAGGTGGCCCCGGGGTCCTTCAAGCCCCTCTGGTACCCATTAAGGGAGTCAGTTCTGAGTGAAAAATCAATTATAAGGCTTGGGCTGAGACCTGACCTGCCCTAGCAGGATGGCACATCATGGAGGGAAAAACACAGGGGAAAAAAAAAGCCATCTGCATCCATGGAGTGCCGAGCAGGACCCCAGAGTCACCTCCCCCAGCAGTGAAGGCACCTCTTCTCAGGTGTTGCAACTCATTTATTAGATCTCTCCTCTCTTTTCTCCTCTACCTCTCACTGTCTTTATTATCTTTTTTTCTCCCCCAAACCAAAGGGAAAAGAAAGAAAAGGAAATCTCTCCACCACAATAGCGTGTCAGGCTCCTATCATTTTCAAACCCTTCTCTCCCCTCCCTTTCAACTCTCCTTACTTAGCAGAGAATTTTTCTTCATTAAAATTAAGCCTCATTTCAGGCTCATCTTCTTTTCTCCTTCTCCTTTTCTCCAAATTGAATGAAACGTGATCTCCATCAACCTGGCCTCCCCTCCCTCGGCTCTCGCTTTCAGAACCAAACCTTCCTCACATTAAAAAAAAAATTTCCCCCCCAGCCATCCTCCCCATCCATCCTCTCCCTCTTCTACTCCTCTGCCAGAAAATCAGCCCCACTGAAGGCAAGTCTTTCTCCCAGGAGCCTTCACGATCCCCCCTTTCCCTCTCCCCCCCCAACACACCACTTTCAGCTCATTCCCTTTAATTGGGAAGTATTTTCTCCCACATAATGGAATGAGACCTTCTCCTCTCATTTTCTCACCACCGTTTTTACCTGCCTTAATAATCCTGCTTGCTCTTCTGGAAAGCTGCAGGAACGGATTGGGGGGACCATTCCATTAATCCACACCCTGTGAGAGACGCTAAAAAGACTCGGCCCACGCAAGCCTTGGCACCTCCTCGTAGGAAAAGCAACCAGATGGCTTTAGCAGGACTTTCCCCTCCCCTCCAGGCTCCCAATAACATGTGGCACCACTGGGTGGTCAGTAACTGCTTGCAACTGCCTTCAAAGATACCCTGGAGAAGACACTGGACATGATTTCCACGTCCAGCCTGACCAGAGACTCCCCTCTGCTCCATGAGACAACCCCATCCCACCTCCCCATTTCTCCTGCCTGTGCTCCCCATCCCTCCCTCCCTTTTCCCAACACCACCTTTGCCTCCTCACTCCAGCTTTTTCTCCACCAAAAAAACGTATTTAACATTCTCTGATGCTCAAGGCCAGCCGGCTCGTTAGCTCTGCTACACCTGGATCAGGATCTGGAGATAAATTGCTGCTTCATTATAGGAGCTGAGGCTCTAATCCATTTTTTTTCAGGCTGTTTAACTTGTAAGGACAACAGATGGATACAGGGCTGCATAATGCAGACTCCTTAAGATCCATCACACAGGCTTGGAAGTGCAAAAACACAAGGCTGAGGAATGTGAAACCAGAGCAGATCTTACAGCGGTCACCTTAAATTAGGCACAAGAAGAAAATGAGCCAAGACTAGAACTGGACACAAACTGCCAACATGTATTGCTGAAGATTAAAAGGAAAACCAAACTTTTTTCCCCTCCGCATCCCACAGAGTCATTTAAGTTCTTTTGCTTTTTCTCTCTGCAGTGGGAAAGAACAAGGAAAAAGTTCAGTTAAAAATTAGCTAAGAAATGAACATATTCCTGCTTCAGTTCCTAAGGGATGGTGTGCAGCAGCCACAGCCTGAAAAACCTCAGGTTTTTCTTCATGATTTTTCACAAAGATAACTGAAAGCCTTGACCTACCAAAAAACTTCCTGCTAATGCGTTCTAGATTAGAAAACATCCAGCACAATCTTTCTTCCAGCATCTTGGGCAAGAGCTGAACTCACCTGCTGATCTCACACAGAGAGAAGGGGAGGCTCTCACCTCCCTGTCCCCCACCCAGATGTGCTGCACACCTGCTGACCCTGCCAAACCAGCTGTTTGCTTTCACCTGTGAAAAAATCACCCTGGAGACCTAGAGGTGACTGTCCTGCTGCTTGGATCCACAAGAAGTGCACACAAACACCTACAGGGTGGGTATGGCACCTATAGGGAGCAGTGCCCTCTGCCCATCCTTGCCAAAATGCGCCACCCCCCAGCCCCTGCTCAGCCAGAACACATCAGTGACCAGCAGCACAGGCTGAGAACACCCTCCCCTTAGCAGCCTGAGGAAAGGTGCCATGTATGCCATGTAGGTTTACTGAATTTCTGAATCCTCAGCCGTGGAGAGGCGTTTTCAGTCCTCCATCACTTTAACTGCTCCTTCCCTGCAGCAGCAGCAGGTGACTGACTGCTGCCGACCTGGGAGGTCCCATTTCCCCACTGAATGCCTGGTTTAGGGGACAAGGCTGTGAACGCTGCCATTTCTCAGGCCTTTGAACACTTTATTCATCTCGGAGGTGATACCAAACCCGGGAGGTTCGTCTACCCCGGCACTGCCTCTGCTCCAGCCAAACCAAACAAAACCAGCTCCCAGCCTCGGAGCAGTTCCCTCCTCTCCCTGCAGCACATCCTGGGGACATTTGCACCCTCAGGGGTACCAGCAAGCCTTAGAAATCATACTCCTCATGTAAGGATTGCCAACCATCCTTCCCAAAGCCAGTAGAGCCCCCGGGAACACTCCACCTTTGCAGAGGAAACCTTGGACAGCCGCCACAACACGCCTGCCGCTGGTCTAGGGATTTGTTGGGACAATGGCAGGACAGCAGCCCCTGCCCAGAGGCAGGCAGATGAATAGGCACAAGAATCACTATTTAACACGCACAATAGCACATCCCAGCTCCGGCATGTAGGTTCACTCGGCATTTGTTCACGTTTCCCGATTCTTGGACTCTCTCCTGGTCCCTCTCGCAGCTTGGAGGCAATAACTTGCCTTCTTATCTGACCCAGAAGGACAGCCAGCTGTCAGCACACAAACACGGCCTTTGTTTATCCTTAAATGAAAGCTCAGTTAATTAAAACCAGAAATCACTTTCTCTTATCTGCAGTCCTTGGCCCCTGCGGTGGGCAGGAGGCTCCAGGACCACACTCACCCCCCAAGCTGCAGAACAGGCCCCACACAAGCTGTCCCAAACACCCCCTGGCACCTGTTGCCTCCTCCTCTGGGATGCATTCCTAGGAAATGGGAATTTGTAGGGCAGCCAAGAGCATCTCCACACTCCCAGGCAGGTTAACCCCACTCAGCTCTCTCACTCCCTGAGCACAGAGCTGCAGAGGCCTTGTCTTATGTGCAATGAGCTTCACAGTCTCAGGGCTCCGGGTTTGCAATCCTGGGGTGATAAACTGACACAAGGACACTGTGCTGTCACAAATGTCCCCTCACAGCCCACCACAGCAAAGATTTCACCCTCCTCAGCAGCCTGTCCCACACAGTCACCGGAGGGATCACCCTGGTTGGCAGCAAACGGGTCAGAGCCCCCATGGCTGAGGCAGGGGGTGCTGCCCACATGCAGCCCCCTCCCCAGCCCAGCTCTGGGCGTGCTGGAAGCCCTCCCCAGCAGCAATCATGGTTATGCAAGGCAGCAGCTTGATAGAGTGCCAGTCCTGCATGCTGCAAATTGAAAGCGATCGACTTCCACCTTGCGCGTAAGGCAGAGAAAATCACATTCAACTCATTGAGAGGCTTCAGCAGCAGAAAGATTGATCAACTTGATGAGAAGTGACTCTCTCTCTCTCTCTGCCATCCTCCTTCCCCCCGCCCTCTCTCCTGTTGATACCAGTTTCAGCACAAACGAGGCAGCTGAGGGCCAGGAAGGAGCCCAACTGCTGCTGGCTGGGGCACACGGGGCTGAGATGCTGCTGGTACCTGGGCATGGCACTTCTCCCAGGTCCACTGGGAGCCTCTTCCAGAGCCCAACCAAGGTCCTGCCAAAGCCTTTCTGCTGTGTGGGACACTCCTTTGAGCAACACAGAGCAGCAGCACAAACACCATCACAAATAGCCAGGTGGTGCATTGTCCCAAAGGGGTCAGCACAGGATAGTGGTGCAGAGATGGGACCAAACCAACCATGCTTTAAACAAAAGGAGTTACTCCCATCTCTAATAGAGAGCTGCCCTCATGCCATCACACACCAGCCCTGCCAATCCCACTGCAATCACTCAGGAAAAGCAGTAGAAAAAATGCATTATCCATTGATGGGATGGGAAAGTTGGGGCTGTTCAGCCTGGAAAAGAAAAGGTTGTGTGGAAACCTCACAGCACCTTCCAGTATCTGAAAGGGGATACAAAGAGGCCAGGGAGGGTCTCTTCATCAGGAACTGTAGTGATAGGACAAGGGGGAATGGGTTCTAAATGAGAGAGGGGAAATTTAGTTGAGATACATGGAATAAATTCTTCCCCATGAGGATGGTGAGGCCCTGGAACAGTTTTCCCACAGAAGCTGTGGTTGCCCCATCCCTGGAAGTATCCAAGGCCAGGTTGGACAGGGCTTGGAGCAACCTGGTCTGGTGGAAGGTGTCCCTGCCTTAGGCAGAAAGTGGAATGAGATGATCTTTAATGTCCCTTCCAACCCAAACTCATCCGGGACTCTGTGATTCTATGTCAGGGTCAATTCTCTGCCAAACAGGTCAAAGCTGCACCAAACTGCAAAGGGCATCTGGTGATGTACCTGGATAGCACAGAAGATGGAGCAATGGGCTGCATCTGGCTCTGGGGAGAAGAGGGGGATGCCCAGGGTGACGGACCCCCACCTCCCTCCAGCTGGCTGCCCCCACAAGCTGCTCCCTCCCTTCCCTCTTGTCTGGCACTTGTCACTTTGCCATTTACACGTGTCACACCAAAACCTTTCTCATTAAGTGGAAATTGAATTTCGTTAATTAAAGCAAAAGAAATCAATTAACCTTATCAGCAAACGGGAGCCATTGGAAAGGCAATAAGGAGAAGGCATCCCTCCCTCTCACCCCAAATCTCCCCTCTGTGCTCGGAGCTGAGCACGGGCAGCTCACCGTGGGCTGCAAACAAGCGAGACGGGACCGCGTGCAAGGTGGGGAACTGCTGACGACAGGAAAGGGATTTCAAAGCAATTAACACCCCCAGGATTTACCATCAGGTTGACAAGCTCTCAGAGTAGCCATCACTCAAACGTAAGGATTCAATTAATTTTTTTCCCCCCCTCCTCTTCCCCCAACTCCCCCGGTAGCTTTGCGCTGAGTAGCAGAACGACTCCGGTGAGGAAGGGAGATTTAAAATCCAAACGGAGCAGAGTGATTTTAAAGGAGATAAAAGCACAGTTTCCGCGTGTCCCCCAACAGCCAGCATTTGTTTTTCCTTCCTTTGCTGTTCGCCTCCCTGGCACAGCTCAAACACAGCCATTTCGTACCTACCCCTGGATATTTGCACGTGCTCATCTCCTTTTGTGTCCTGCAGAACCTTAATCCCTGATTTGAGTCTCACAGGGAAAGGCCGGCTAGTCTGGGATGCTTAATCCATGCTAATGGATGGAGTGGCCCCAGGAAGGACCTGGCAGTGACTCTGCCAGAAGACCTGTCCCTAGTAGATGTGGTGGTGGTGATCTGAGGCTCGAGCACACTTTTAACCTGATTAAGACCATTATTTAATATATTACATTTTTTTTTTTCCAGGACAGGCTTTACCTACAGCTCAAGTCTGGGGGACCTCGTGCTTTACAACACAACCCTCTGCACAGGCAGGGAATGAGGGAAGTTCATCACTGCTTCCCCTGGGCAAGGATGCTCCAGAGGAGAGCTGACATTCAGACTCTGCTGGTGGAAATCTGCAGTCTGAGCATGAGCCTCTCCTCCAACCCAGGCAGATGAGCTCAGCTCTTCTTGCAGCTTTGAGTCGTCTCCTGGGGTGGATGTTTGCACCCAAATCTGCTCTGGCCAATCTTCTCTACCTCTAAAAGCTTAAGGTGAAAGAGTCCTTTAATATCTCAGTCTCTTTATGCAATAAAAGCATCACAATAATAATAGCTTCTCCTGAGCACCCTTAATCTGTAGAGATCCAGGCACTTTAGAGAGGAGCAAAGCTATTATGTTGAGGGGACAGCAGAGAAAAGAACAGGGACACGGGGTAAATATAGGGATTTGCACATGGAAATCAGCAACCTGGGCAGCACACACCCCTAGACTCTCACACTGACCCTCCAAAGGCTCAAAAACAAGGGTACAGCCCCCAAAAATCAGGCAGGCTGCAGGGATGAGCAGGTCAGCAGTGCCTGCTGGGGACAGATGGTGAGAGCAGGGAAAGGGAAGGGGTTTCCTTAAGCAGGTGGATGAAAACTACACAATATAAATTAGACAATACAGAACTCCCTGCTTTTGTCTGTGACACTGGGAATGGTGCTTTCAAGGGTGCATGTACTCTCCCCTTTCCACGAGAAAAGGGAGGTGAGCCCCCCAACTTCCCATTCTCCAGAAAAGCACAGAGTTGACCCCCTCCACCACCTCCCAAAGCTCCTGATCTTCCCTGAACTCAACCCCCTGGTCCCATCCCTCACCTCAGAAAAACCTTCGTGTCCCCCCAAGCTGCCAGCTAGCTGCAGAGACCCTCAGATATCCCAGAAATTAGTTAGAAAGACCTACCATGGCACGAAGAAGGCAGAAACACCTCCACACTGATCCAAAACTGCTTTGCTACAGACTCTACACACCCTGCTCTGACCTGCCCCCCCTTGAATACTCCTGGGGCAGCTCTCAAACCACACCCTCCTGCCCGCAAATAATCACTCATCACATGCAGCTGGTTAATTAGCACCAGGTGGTCAATCATTAATGAGTAGTGGACAAATACCCCCTTGTGCTACCTGTCAGTCAAAGACCAGATTCTGGTTCCTCCCCCCACCGATTTGGACAGCAAATTCCAGAACACATCTCCTGTACCTGACTAATGAATCGGGTGTGTTCGTGCAAACCCTGAGCCCGAGGATGAAAGGAGGAGGTGGAGATCTCCCTGGCTGAGCCAGATTTTTCCACGGATCAGGATGCTCAGTTCTACCAGGCGAGATGCTCCTCCTGGGAGCAGGAGGACCAGCAGACCAGGAAAGCCCAGGAATTAGCAGAGATGCTTTCCTGCAGGCATCTCATCAGTATGAGGAATGCTACCTTGGGTGCAGGGCCAAACCAGCATGTGTTCTCAGCAGCCCAGACAAAAATAGGGAAGAAAAAGATGCAAATATCTCAGGAATGTGCCCGGCAGTCTTTTGTGTGAGCACATTAGAATACAATAAAAATGTGACTAAAAAAGACTCAACAGAATAAATACTGCACTTATAATAGGCCTCAGGGAGAGAAAGAGATTTAATGGCAACATATTAAATGTAAATCAACACAAAAGGTAACTGGGAAGGGAAGAGATATACCAGCTTAGGGATTATAGCACAAAGCTGTAATATTTACTCACGAGATTAAGGCACTTATAGAAAATGAAATATTGTCCTTTGGTAATAATTCAATCCCTCGTCTATCCAGGAGGATTGGACATATCAAGCTATTTGAGAGACGCAGACATAAATTCACACCTATTTCTAGTGGAGGGATGGGGACCTGCATCTGTCACTGCTGTGCAAGAACTCGGTGGTTTCCAGGGGAAACTCATCTCGGAGCAACCAAAGACTTCAGGGCTGCCAGTGGCCTCTGCCTGCACATCCCTGCTGACACCCAGCAGCACCAGAGCTCCTGTGCCCAGGGGTTTTGGATGCCTTGGACAAACCAGGAGATGACTTCTGATCATTTTTGGGAGGGATCTTTTCTCCCCACATCCATCCAACACATCCTAGGGGGCTTTTGACCTGCTGGTCCACCAGCTGGGGCTGGAGGATGGTAAAGAGCAAGACTCCCGGGTCCTTTTGGGGAAGGTGATCACCATCAGCTCAATCCTCAGTGCCTCAGCTTCCACATCTGCAGCTCAGGAGTGTTTCCCTGCTTTGTAAGAAGCTTTGGCTGGAACATGCTTGAGGAATGCAATATATCATCACCACACATAAGTGATCTCCCTGTTTACTGTAATTGTTTTCGGGCAAAAAATAAATTCTAACAACTCAATCTGATTTCCAGGTGCCAGGCAGAGCTGGCAGGCAATAAAAAAAGACAATCTTCTGATTTCCCAACCTCAAACCTTTCCCCTTGATCAGCTACCTGTATGGGCCCAGATCAGCAATGCATCTTTAGCACCTCACCATCTTTAATAGACTCTGCAAACCCCTGGTGAGGCTGGGAAGTGCTATTATCTCCTTTAAACAGGCAGGGAACAACGGCTGGAAATAGTCCGCCCACGGCATTGTCTCACTGCATTGGAGACCTGCCCAAACACCTTAAATTAAGCAGGGCATTGCTGAGCTCAACTGCTCCTCAGCAGCCTGCAGAGAACTTAGTGTTGCCCAGCCTGAGACTGAAATGGACGGTTTAAGGTTAAAACCGAAACAAATTAAAAAAAAAACCCAAACAAAACACAAGCAACAGCTGGGAAAAAAACAACCAACCAAATAAACAAACAAAAACCGAGGGGGGAAATAAAGAAGGGGGGAAATAATCCTTAAAGTCAAAAAAGAAGTCTTCATCACCCTTTAAGCCAGATACAGGGAGGCAGGAAAGCCAGACCTCCCTGCAGAGCTGTCTCCTAGTGCCATGATATAGTAATTGGAGTTGGATCAGGGGTTGGACTTGATGATCTTGGAGGTCTTTTCCAACCTAATCTATTCTATGATTCTTGGAGAAACGTCCCTTTTCCTACATTATTTTTTTAATAAGCAGCTCCTGGTGGAGTAAAGTGTATTGGCACTCAAGTGCTGCTGCAGGCTTGGGGGAGCGAGCCCAGCCGGGGGAACGGAGCATTAGGAGCGTGCACTGAAACGAGCCTCCGCTTAAAAGCTCCCAGGTTAATTCCGGCTGACGATCAACGCGACACTGCGACAGCCTCTTCAGCTGCCGCGGCTGGGGCATCCCCCTGGGTGCTCCTTAGCCAGAGCATCACACAGCCCTGAAGCGGTTAATTCCACTCCGAGGAGCTGATAGACACAGTCCCACTCTGCTCTTTATTTAATAATAATTATCCGGATAGTAAACGCGACCCTGCTGTTTTGCTCACTTAAATTTTTTTGTTTCCCCAGCTATGGCAGTGTCACTTCTCCCGAGGCAGCCTCCCCCACTTGGCAGAGTTAAATTGCATTCTGATTCTATTAAATGGTACTAAATGTCTTCAAAATCAAAGAGCAAATATAATTTAAGTGCCATTTGGGTCTTCCCACAGGTTCTCAGCTGTTCACTCTGCAGCCAACCTGTAGAAAGCTGCCTGGTGACAGGGGTATAGTTTAAAAGGAAGCACGCAGCCGGGATATACAATACAATTCCCCTCCACAACACGTCCTTTATGGAAATGCACAATGCACTGTGGTTACAGCTGAAAAAAACCAGACTGCTATAATCAGGAGAGAGGAAGGGAGAGCAAAGACAACAGTGCAGCCAGGGCAGGAGAGCTGGTGACAGCACTGTGCATCCTGGCACTGGGATGGGGTCCGTGCCCACGGCAGGGAAAAGGAGGCTGAAGAAAAGTAGGAACCCTACAAATCTCCCCTGGATCTAGATCTCACCATGATGCCAAATTCAGTTCAAAGATGCTGCCCACACCAAAGCCCTGGGAGCCCACAGACCTAAGCACACCCCACTGGCCTCAAAACACCCCCCTGACCCTGTTTGTGCAGCCAGTCTGGCAGGACTGAGGGGTGGAAAGGTTTCAGCGGGGATGGGATGTGTGGCAGCCCTTCCAGGGAGATCCCAGGGGGAGCAGAGGCTGGCAGGCAGGGAAGAAATGGGGGGAGAAGTGATTCCCCTGACAAGAAAGAACCTGTAAGCAGACAGTTAAGACGGTAAAGAAACCTTAAGGTGTCGGTAATGTATTGCAATTTCAAGGCTGGTTTTTAAGGGCAGGGGCTCAATAGAAGCAAAAAGCACTTAATTAAGGTTTTCAGAAACACCAATTGACTTGAGGTGCTTTCACACTCCCAGCAACTACCAACCAGGCGTGTTTGAAGGCAAAGTTCAGCGCAGAGAGAGGAAAACTCCTTTAAAGCACCCGAGGTTGGGTACCAAACTGGGAATGATCTCACATTCTTGGCACAAGGCATCACTCTGCTGGCTCCACCGAGGCAGAGCTCACCTACAAACGAGCAAAGCTGCAGCCAGCACACCTCTGCAAGGAGAGGAGGCAGCCTGCCAGCTGACAAACCTGCTCCTTAGCTCCTGCTGAGGAGAGAAACAGTCCTGGGTGCAGAGCTGGCACAGCACCGAGGGCAGGGCTGAGCCCAAACCATCCCACCCCCACCAGCCAGAGGCAAGGGAAGAAATACGAGTGTGGACAGCCTTCCAGTGTAGTGGACAACAAAACAACAGCCCCTCCATGCTGGATTCAGGCAAGTGGTTCTATCTCCCCCTTCCCCTCTGCTGCCATGTTAGGGATGGACCCAGTTGGCTCCATCAATGCCCATCCTATTCTCTCACCACCTCACCCGATACCCAGGGCACAGCTGAAAATGTAAGGGTGATAAAAAAGTGATTAAAAAGTGGACACATAACACAGAACATGATTTGAGCATCAGTAACAAAAACCACCACGAGGCAAAGCTCATCTGGAATTGTCCAGACCAGGAGGACTTGCTCTTCTGCTTCCTCAGCACAAAGCCACAAATAGTTCAGGCCCTTGCTCTCCCCCTTGAGCTGGTGGAAGTGACTAATTGTATTTTGGGAGAGAGGAGAGAAGCAAATCATCACTCGAATCATCTGCACCAACGCCAATAATAGCTGATCTTCCTGCAACGATCTGCCACGCAGCTCTCAAGCTGCTGCCTAAGCCTCATTAGGCAGCAAATGCTGTGCAAAGGCTCTGTAAGGTCAGAGTCCAAGGTCGTGCCCTGCCAGGCTGTGGCTCCTTTCTCGAGCCACAGCAGTACCCCCTAAAATCACCAAACTGCCAGGAAATGGGGCCTCCCTGCAGCAAGAAAGAGAAGCATTAGACAAACATCTCGGCAGCTCAAATGCTGTTGGGTGCACACAGGAACAGGCAGAAAACAGCTCTCCAAAAAGTACTCTGGCTGCTGAAGAGGTAACTCTGATGTGAAGCTTTGGAGGCTGGAAATGGAGCTTTCTGTGGTGGCTCTAAGGGCACGGCCTCACTTGCCAGACTGTCCCCCAGGCAGCACCGTTTGGGGGTGCAGCCAAGGGGGCTGCAGCATTGCCAGCACCTCGAGGACAGCAATTCCTGATCCTTGGTGGGCTTTCCAAGCCTTTATCCCCACGCTTGAGGACACTCAGGCCCTGCTGGTCAGTTTGAGAGCCAGGCAGGGGTTTCCTAAGGAGATCAAAGGGTCAGCATGGATGTAGTCACTCCTGATTCCTGCCCCATCGCTGCAGAACAGCCCTAAGTCCCAGGGATGCTGCTCTAGACTTGAGGCACTGCTCCAAGTGACAGCACGGGAACAACCTCTGGGTATTACACTGACTGGCACCCAAGGCCTTTGGCAGGTGTGTCCTCATCCTCTCCCACTTCCCTGCAGCTCAGCCCAGCCACGGGAGAAAACACAGACACGTTTTTAAGCCTGCATCACTCCCCTGTAGCAAGAGCAGCCCAGGGTTTTTAAACATTCAACACTGCCTGGCCAGCCTGGGCTGCACTACAGAGCTGCTCAGATCAAAAGATCCTCAGCTCAGAAGATTAAAAGGCTCCGGGGATGGGTAAGAGGATGCAGAGCTCTTCACCCCGAGGTGGCTGGCCCCATTTCTAGGTCAGGAACAAGCAAAAAAACCTGTCTCTGCCGCAGTGGAGGAAGCAGCCGGCTTGGCCTCAGCTCCTGGCTGTCCACTGTCCCCTTCTGGGGAACAACCAGGAGCTGGGCTGGCACCGCCTCGGCACAGAAACATCCTCAGGGACCCGAGAGGGGCTGAGGGCACGGGGCTCCCTGTGTGCCCATGAGGAGGGGATTTGTGAACAGAGGATATTTCGGAGGGGATGTCCGACCCGAAGCCCACGCCCGGGGCAAAGAGGGATGTCCTCTGCGGGGGTGCAGGAGGACCAGCCTTTCGAGGGACGCTCCAACCCTCCCCGTGCAGCCTCTGGGAAGGAAGCGCCGCACGCCGAGTTCACGCCTTTGGCTCCCTCCCCGGCAGCTCGCGAGCCCCAAATCCTTGGCTGGGCTGGCAATCTGGCACTTTCTGCCGGCGCCGACTGCACGTTCGGGGAGCGGCGTTAAAAATACCCTGCGTGAGCACCCCCTCCCCGTCAGGCCTCCCACGGGCGCCGCCGTGCCCCCCTGCGCCGGCAGCGCTGCCGCAATGCAGGCGCTCGCCGTGCCACCCTCCCGGCTCATTTGCAAGGAGAGGAGGGCAGCAGATGGAAGGAGCTCTCCCATCTCCTGCTCCATTTTTAACCCCCCTGCACGCAACGGCTGGGGAGACGCTGTTGAGGAAGAAGGTGGTGCTTTCAAGAAACCCACCCCCAAAGCCGTGGTTGTGGCGCTCTGGGATATGTTTAACTCGCAGAACAGAGGGGAAGAGCAGCAGGGCTGTGTTTGTAGGCTGGATCCAACAGCCTGGGCTCAATGAGAGAGAGGACTTTTAAGAATTTTGGGGAGGCTCTCATCAGCTTGGGGATGAGTCATCTGTTGTCACAAGGATGATATCATAGTTACTATATCCTGTACCAAATGTTTCTGTCGTACGGAGGTTAAGTCATCATCTCAATTCCCTGGAGAATGCCAAAGATGGGACAATTCCTTTCGGAGCTGATTAAAGTCACCTTCAAAGTTTAAGGGTAAGAGCCTGAAGAGAGCTCTGAGTTGTTCCCTCCGTTCAGATTTTGCTCAAGTAGGAAAAAGATCCTCTCCTCACCATTCCTCACCTCAGCCAGTTCTTGCCCTCTAAAAGGTGCCCACTCAAGCAAATCCTCCAGGTTTCCTCTATCCCAAACAGAAAGATGCAAAGAGTGGGCAGTAACTCTTGGATCACCCGTGTCTCCCTAGTGACTGTGGAGAAACTTGGGCACCTACCACAGCTGGACTTCTAGGGAGCTAAAAGCAGGTGCTGTGAAGATAACCCCGAGCCCCCAGAGAAAGCATGTTTGTAAAGTGATTCTCCAAAACGGTGCGTTTATAACTTTGACACCTGCCTGAATTTGCAAGCAACAATTTATGAGGCATGAAGGGGAAAACAGTTTGACTGGGCTGAAGCCTGCTGAGCTGCAGCAGATGGCTTGTGCAAGAGTGGGGAAGGAGGAGAGATCTCTACGCAGTTATGAAAGGTTGCCTCCTCTTCTTAGTCTGCTCCTTCCCCACCTCCTTCCCCACACTCCTCCTCTCCGAGACAGAGAACTATGCGGGAAATGTGCTGGTGAAATCCCACACAAGGCGTTACTTGACTGACTTCTCCAAGTTACTTCACTCCCATCCAATTTATCCTAACTTTGCAAGCAAACTGCAGCCCACTGAGAGGAAACTTGGCCGTCTCCTCAGCGTTCACATCACGTAAGACTTGCCTTGCTGCACCTCGGCAAGGGCTCACCAAGTTCTTCTCGGAGACCTCGTGCGGCTCAGCAGCGCAAGGTGAAACCAAGGGGCTCCCGAGCAGCGTGGATCAAACCCAACGGAAATATTTGTACCAGGCTCTGTGAAGTGAGACCGCCAAGCTTCTCACGGCTTTAATTATGACTGGCAGCCTTCCACGGTGTTAATAAAACTGGTGCTTCCGTGGCACCTTCCATCCCACGGGCCCCCCAAGTCAAAGCCCGGTGCAGACGCGGTGGGAGCTGAGGGCATCGGGATGTAGCCACCTGTGGAGTGTGATGCTCCAGCTTCCCAGGCAGTGAGCAAGGCTGGCCGGGCTCCATCCTGCTCCTGCATTGCAGGGGTACCCAGTGGGGCTGGCTCTGCCATCACCACGCTGACACACACAGCACCAAGCCTGTTCTATCCAGCTCGAAGCAGAAGGTAATGGCTGGAACTGGAAAACGAGCAGCATATTCCCAATCTGATCCCCTGACTTGGGTTCTTTAGTGCCTTGTTTCTCATGCCATTTATCTTCCCATTTAAATGTGTACAGCTTTCTCAGTTTTTCTTTTTTTTTAAATGCTCTTTTTCTCCTTTGTAGAGAAACCTGCCCCTCCTGCACTGGCTCATTCTCCACCTTGCCCTGCCTGCTAATGGGAAGCGACACTGTGAGGAGGACAACAACCCTGGGGGGTCCAATAATCTGCCTTCTTCCCCCTGCACTGAAGCTCTTCCCAGTCTAAACAAGCTGCAGGATGGGACCAGGAAAAACCACAAGGAAGCCATCCCCTCCACACACCCCTCCATGCCTTATCTCAAGGTCACCTGCAGCCATTCGACATATTTTCTCCAGGCGGCTCCCTGGCAGCCACAAAGCCCCTTCTAAGCAACAGAGGAGCCCTTCCAGGAAGGAAACAATTTTCCTCGATGGCGGAGGAACGGAATTATCCATTTGGAAAAACGGCGCCTCGTCAGGCTTGACACACACAGCAAAGGCAGCCGTCCTGCAAGGCTGACGGAGGCACGGCAGGCGAGGCGAGCGGAATCCCACAAAACATCATTTAGAGGTATAAAATATTCACCACAAATTGCGATGCCGCTCGGGACCGGCATTCAAAGGGCTGAGAAGAAAGCAGAGCCTCAGCAATGACACTTGGCTCCCCAGCTCAACTTTCTTCCAAAGCCCCGAGGAGAGATGAGAGGCCGGACGGCAGCGATGATCCAACCCCCCATCCCGTGCTTTTAATCAGCATCTCCCTCTGTATTTCACCAAGAATATTAATGTCTTTAACCCCGTTTTACTAGGCAGAAAGAGAAATAAAAGATGTTTTACAGCACAGCTGTCTCTCAGGCATTCGAATCCAGATCTCCAGCCATTAGGCAACGCTTCCAAGAATTAAGGATAAAGCAGGAGATGAGGAGGCAGAGAACTTCCACAAAGCCCCAAAGGAAAGAAGCAAGGAAACATTCTCTTATAGGTGGGGAAGTTGCTGTGTATTTATGAGGTTGCTTTAACAGGGAGATCAGACCAGTGTTTGATACCAGGGATGGAGCCAAGTACCTGCACCCCCTGAGCTGAAGGTGACCAACCACCAGGTTTATCCACCAGTTACCTTTCTAGTCTGTATTTGACCTGCACTAGCACTGCGGGGGAGCTTCATCCATCACTCAGCAAATAAATTCCTCAGCTGCTTTCTTTTTTTCTTCACTTCTTTATTTCTTTCTTTGTCTCCTACCACATGTCCAAATTGCCCGCAGAAGGTGAACACTTCCCATGGAAATTTCACTTCTGATGAAAACCCAAGTTTCTGTCAAAAAAACCACACGATTCCCCTAAAAAATTTTCCACCAACTCTAGTAAGTAACAATAACACTTGGATCTGAACAGCCCCTGGCTTGGTTTTGTTGTTTGCAAACGCTGCTGGAGGCTTTGCCCACCTGTAGTTATTATTTCATTGCTTTGTTCCTGGCTGTCAAACTTCATCTCTTTTTTTTAACCTTAACACCATATGCTTCCTAATGAAAAACGTCTCCATATTCACACCTGAAATTAGAGTCTTGTGTCAGTGCTCTTTCACAGAGCCCTTATGGAATTTCACTCCAAGACTCAAGGAAAATGAAAAGGTGAGAGAGGAGCCTTAAAGAAGAGAGAGAAGACCCTTTTCTTCTCATCTCCCTGCATGACTGTGCAGCAGAAGACACCTTTCACCAGAGGTCTGGGCTTAGGCTTTATGGGAAATTCAGGTTTCAAAAGGGGGGGGAAGAAAAGGGTTTGGGCATCGCTCACTCATCACATCACGGCCGTGAGAGCTGTCTGGGCTCTTCCCCTCCGAGCGTGGGCTGGGAAGGTCAGCAAGGCTGCCTGCTCTGAGCTGGGGAACTCTTTAGCTGTAAAAAGGTGCCCAAGAGCCTCTTCATCTTGCCTCTTTTTGGAGGTGACCTTGCTGTTTGAGAAGATTCCCCTGTGATATTTGATTTACCGACTCCCCTGTGATATTTGGTTTACTGATTCCCCTTGTCTTTCTGAAGGGCTCAAAAGCAGATACCACCCCGCAGCCTTGGCAGGCAAACCCCAGGTAAAGCTCCTGCGATGGGGATGATGCCCCTGGAGGCAGGTCTCCCTGGGATACCACACACACAGCATCCCAAAAAGCCCTGAAAGCCCTCCCTGAGCAACACCCAGGTACAGAGAGGTTAACACCAGGGCTCACCAGCTCAAGCCCGCTCTGCAGCACACCATGTCCTCAACACCACCGAGGATTCACGCCAAGGACGGGAAGTTTCAGAAGTTTCCAAGGAAACCTGACATGCTTTTGTAGGAGAAGTTGAAAAAGCAGACGGCACACTGCTTGCAATCAGGGCTTAAAGAGCCTGCACGGCTGGAAAACGGACGTTTATTTTACTTCTCGTCTGCGGCACCGGACAGCTGAGCGGGAGAGGCTGCGGGTGCCGCTGCACCCCTGCCCGGCGGGGAAGGAGCCCGGCATGGCATCGGAAACGCGCTCACCATCAGCTGAGCCTGGCCATGAGTCACCTCCTCGGCTGGGCTGGGGGCTGTCAGCAAGGCTTTCTCTCTGCTCCCAGCAACCACTTAATGAGCCAGCGCACGGCGAGGTTAATTACGCCGCGCTTTGCATATTCGTCATTCCTGAGTCCCGGGAAACAGCGGAGCTGGAAGGGGCTGGCGTGACACCTGTGGGCACCCAGAGCTCCAGCGGTCCCTGGTGGCACCGAGTGCACCCAGCCCAAGCCCCCAAATCATTTGCAGCACCTCAGTGTGGCCTTAAAAATACTTTACAAAGGACAAGGGGGTCCAGGGGTCCCCTATTCTACACGAACAGCGAGGCCAGTTACAGCACCTGCTCTTCCCTGCTGGGAATCATAGAATCATAGAATCATAGAGTCATAGAGTCATAGAATCAGCTGGGCTGCAAAAGACCTCTGAGATCATCAAGTCCAACCCTCGATCCAACCCCATTGTGGTTCCCAGCCCATGGCACTGATGCCACATCCAGTCTCACCTTCAACACCTCCAGGGACGGTGACTCCACCCCCTCCCTGGGCAGCCCATTCCAATGGCTGAGCACCCTCTCTGGAAAGAATTTCTTCCCAATATCCAACCTAAACCTCCCCTGGCACAGCTCAAGACCCAGCCCTCTTGTCTTGCTGATGGTTGCCTGGGAAAAGAGCCCGACCTCCCCTGGCTCCCCCCTCCTGTCAGGGAGTTGCAGAGAGTGAGGAGGTCTCCCCTGAGCCTCCTCTTCTCCAGGCTGAACAGCCCCAGCTCCCTCAGCGTCTCCTCACAGCACTTGTGCTCCAGTCCCTTCCCCAGCCTTGTTGCTCTTCTCTGGACCTGCTCCAGCCCCTCCACGTCCTTCCTGAACTGCGGGGCCCAGAGCTGGACACAGCACTCCAGGGGTGGCCTCACCAGCGCTGAGTCCAGGGGCAGAATCACTCCCCTGGACCTGTCGGCCACACTGTTCCTGACACAGGCCAGGATCCATTGGCCTTCTTGGCCACCTGAGAACACTGCTGGCTCATGTTCAGAATATGCAATCCGGAGGCTTGACAGAAAACACCATGAGGATAATCAGGATTGCATCCTCCCAGTCCCCACAGCCGGCGGGCAGTGCTGAGAAAGAGACGCCGGGAAGGAAGAAAAGCAGCTTGACAGCAGAGCTCCTGGATGTGAGACAGAAAAACGAGTCGCTGCAGAGGAATTTCTGGAGGCATTTAAGTCCTGGGTGAGGTCCTGCAAGAAACCGTTTGTGTTTTGACAAGGCGGGCTGTGCAAGGTGGGAAGCTATTGTGGTTTTCTCACGCTGATTTCAAAGGCTCGAGCAGAGGTCAGCGAGCAGCGCCTGGAGCGGTTCCCGCAGCCCCCGCAGGGCACGGGGACCCTGCGCTTCCCACCACCACGCTTCCACCAGCAGCCCACGAGGACTTCTGGCAAAAACTGCCACTGCGCTGTCAAGGATAGTGAAAGAACAGGTTGAAAATGCATTTTGTTTATGTGTGGGCAGCAAGACTAGGGAAAAGATTTATTTAAGACGTTCAGGAGACGTTTCGAGCCCCTTCTCCCCTCCTCCATCCACTTAGCAGCAATCAGGCATTTTCCTTCCCAGCTTCTCTCTCCCAGAAGTCAGACTGCTTTTTTGCCTCCCCCCCTTCAACACCTAAAAACTTGGGACCTGGGTGCAGACCCAAGCAAAAGACCAGGGTACCCTCAGTTTTAGGTGCAGGCTCTCCAGCCCTGCTGAGGCAGCACCAGCCCGAGCTGCTCTGAAGTCAAACAGGAATAAAAGGATGGAGTAAGGAAAATAAAAAATAATAAAAAAAAAAAAGAGAAAGACTGAAAATTGGATCCATTTATTTTACTTCAACCTTCCCCAATAGCTGCTGGTTATTTACCATTATCTCTCCTTGCAGTGCTGGTGTTGAGCTGAACTCCCCTCCACAGGCTGCTGACAGTCCATGATTACCAAGGAGCACAGAACTTGCTGCACAACCAGCCTGAGGAAGCCCCTCCATGCCAGAAACAACCAGCCTCCCTCGAGGGGGAAGCTGGGGAGGGGGACAAGAGAGCCATGCAACCTGCTGAGATGACACTGAGCACACAGAGAGATGAATTCCCCTCCCAAGGCCCCAGCAAGGGGACCCCGAGCACCCGCTGCTCCCACCTTGCACCCACGGCTATAAATCTGGAGGTGCCATGCATAAATTTTCCCCCTCAGCAGGATTCTTGCCAAGGCAGAGCTGCTTCTCTGCCACACACCACAGGGATGACGACACAGTGTTCAGGTAAAGGGCATTGCTGCCTATGTCCACCACCTCCCACGCTTTATGTACCCAAGATAGAATTTGCCTGGCCCGGGCAGGAGGGGGTACACACAGCACCTTGTGTTTTTTAAGAATATATTGCCCCTTGGGAAGAGCTTTAACCAGCTTGTACCATCAAGTGTGGATGAAGGAGCACTGGGAATGACCTGCTGCACTGCAATGCACAGTTAACCCACAATTTCCCAGTTAGCTCTCAACAGCAGGGCAAGGTGCCTCAATATTAACCCCAAGTTCCCAGAGACAGGCAGGATGTTTCCAAACCCATTCCCAAGAAAACAGCCCTCCTGCTGAGATGTGAAGTGAGAGGAAGCTTGGATGGGTTCCCCTGCAGAAATATGCCCATCACTTCCACCCCTCTATGCCACAGGCAGGCGATGCTGTTCAGCACAAATAAATCAGCCTGGGAGTGATTTGTGTCCCCAGAGCTGCAACACAGGCACTGTGAAAGCAAGTCTGACCAGATGAGGTCAGGGGAGCAAAGACAAGGGGCTGGTCTTTGCGTCTGCCTCAGCTTGGCCTTATTTTTCAAGCAATCCCTGGCCTCTGCCTCCAAATAAGTTGTAATTCTCCTAAAGCCAGGCTTTTCTCTTGACAAGTGGCCAGCTGGGGATGTCCTACACCTTAAACCACATGCAAAACATACACACTGCACCCCTCCACTACTGCAAGCCCCCTCGAGCCCCCTCTGCTGCATCCTGAGAGGGGGCACTGGCTGCTCCAGCCCCAACCCAGCAACCTCCCATCTGTCTGGGCAGGTCAATGCTCTGTCACCTTTCAAGCCATCCCCACAAAACAGAGGGCTCCAGAGGGAGTTGGGGGTGTCTTCCTAGATTTATGGCCTCTTTATTTATTTGTATTGATTTTTAAAAATGCTTTTGAAAGGGGAAAAAGAAAAGCACAATGACTCTGCTGATCCCTGGAGGCCTGGCAGTGATTAGAGCTTAATGCATCCACTATTGCTCCGTGCACCTGGGGACACCCAAGCACTGTGCTTCATCCAAGCCGGGATGAAAACACCCTTGTCCAAACAAGACCCAGCTTTCTGGAGGAGAACAGACAGCATGGGACTGTCCCCATCCCCATGGATGACAGGGTCTGGCAGCTGGTGGGTCCTGCATAATCTCCCAACTTTCCCTGCAGCTCCTGAAAGCCTCTCAGAAACATCTCCCTGAAGTGTGAAGCTCACAGGTTGTGGCAGCCCTGCTGTGGCTCAGAGTAAGTCGTTGCAATGATTAATTACCCTCCCTTCAGAAACTGGACACCACTTCTATTGTAAATGAGTCCAGCTTCACCTTCCAGCACTGGATCCTGACACACTCCTTGCTGCTAGATTAAAAACCTGTCTATTTTCAGCAACTTCTCCCCCACAGAGAAATACGCAGACCACAACCAAATCACCTCTTAGCCCCACTTTGATAAACTAACCAGGCAGAGATGCTTCCCTCACACTCCAAAGCAAGACTTACATGCCTTAATTTACCCACACATTTTGTTTCCAACTTCCTGTGTTGGCTTTTTTCCCATTCTCCTTTGACAAATGCTCTCTGGAGCTGCACAGTCCTGCTATAAAGGTCCTGTTCTTAGACATGATGCCACCTCCAAACACGTGTTCCCAGAGACACTTCCTGCCCAAAGGAGTTCATATTTACCTTGAAAGAGTGACACAAGCTGAGAGAAAATAAGGATCATCATTCCTGTTGTCTAGATGAAGGAATCAAAGCACAGAGATGAAGAGATTTGCCCAAGGCCATGGGGAGTTTGAGGAGCTGCCTGTGCCTACCAATGCCAACAGTTATTTAGCAATCAGAGCATCAATAGACAGCAATGAGGAACGTGGTTCAGCTCCTGGATTTGGTGCTCTGGTGATACTCCAGGCGCCTCTCTGACCTTCACTGCCCTGACAACAGGATTTCACCACAGAGGTATACAAGCTCCCCGAGATGGGAGGCTGCTCGTGGGGTTTCCCAGCACAGGGAAGAAAGGAAAGGCCCTGCTCAAGCATCCAGGTGGAGGAAAAAGCCAGATTTCCCACCAATTCCAGAGCCAGCTGCACCAACAGCCCTGTGAGCTGGAAACACTCAGACCAAGGTCCAACAGCCACCTCAAGCCTCTCCCCAAATGTGTCCTCTGCAAACCCTTGCCCGTGCCCTGTCTGACCAAAGGCAGGGGCACCTTTACATTACCAAAAGCCTTCAAAAAGCAGGTTGTGACTCTTCCTGTGCTCTTCAAAACAGGGACGGTCCTATTTCCCCCCCTGGCTTTGCAAAGCTCCGTGACTTTGGATGGAAACTCCCTGACCCCCCGTCTCCAAGAGAAACACCGTGTTCTCCTTTGCCGTCTCCCCGGCGACTCAGGGAAGTTGGGAAGGGGATTTTTATTTTGTTGTTTGTTTTTGGTTTGTTTTTTTTATTCCCACCCAACATCTGGCTTCCCCCAAAGCTTCCAGTGGCCAAACATGACGGAGTGGTGTGACAGCCAGCAGGGATGGCAGCCTGTTCCAGCTGGGTGCTGGATGAGCAGTACTAATTCCACTCCTGTCAGGATACTTCCGATGGATCCGGAGATTAATGCAGCCGTCGTAAGCAGTTTTTTCCATGCTGCCAAGTACCCATGGCCAATATGGTTCTCCTCACTTCTTCTGACACAGTCCCACTTCATTCCCTTGAGCTGCTGATTAAACAGTCAAAGGAGATGAAGAGAGATCCCAAGAAACAGCATCCCTTTGCTTACTCCTCTCTGGAAAGCTGGCATGAAGGGATCCCACTTGCTAAACAGTTAAAAAGAAAATAGCCCAGCAGAGCACATCTAAAGTGCACTTTAATTAACTTCAGATTGTTTCTTCTCTCCCCCTCTTGCCTTTTTTTATTCCTTTTCTTCTCTGCCTCCGTGCATCAAGAACCAAATTGAGATGCAGGTGAATTCATTTTCATAAACTATCAGTTTCCATCAAATCTATCTAATCCATCTCTCTCTCCAAAATCCCTTAAGCAGAAGATCTCGCTCCCACTCTGCCTTCCACAGCTGTGTAAGCCTCGCAGAGCCGGCAGAAATACCAGGCGTGGGTGGCACTACAAGTTCCCAGCTCTCTCTAGATGTGAATATCACTGAGCTTACACGTCCCCGCCGTTCCATGGAAAACATATGGCTTTAATGTAGCACCAGTCACTTCCCATCAAGATCAAAGTTTAAATATATCCGCGGATTAGGACGGGAACAGCAGGTGCTGCTCCTGGGTCCGGACCGAGGGGTCGACCTGGGATGGAGAGGAGATGCTCCAGAGGTGGAGCACAGCTGCAGGGACAGACTAGGGATGGACAGAGGAACTGGTGTTTGGGAAAAGGGTTGAGCCAGCTGCTGCTCCAAGAACACACATGCCTCAGTCCCCACCCCTCCACAGACATGGCACAGCACCCCAAGAATTCCTACATACAACTGGAACATCCAGAGCAGCACACCGAGCTGAGGCAGGCAACATCCCACAGCTCTGAAACAGCTAAAAACTCACAATCCACACCGTGAGAAGGGCAAGAAATCAACCAGCCCTGCTTTGAATTCCACACTGGCTTCCCCACAAACTCCAGTTTGCACCAGTCCATCCTCTACAACCCAGGGACTCGGCCTGCCAGGCAAGGTGGTGGCAGTGAGGAGGACTGGGAATGGAGAGGCAGGGGAGGAGGCAGGAGGAGACATTTCAGCATCACCCAAACATGTTTATCAGGACCACACACAAAGGTATTGGCTGCAGATTGAATGCAGTTCATGGCAAGTGTTTCCCCGAGCCGCTGGGAGCTGGAGGGCTCATCAGAGAATCTTAATTGGTTTTTTCTTAAAAAACTCCAAATGCATAAATTAAAGGAAAATAATACACTCCTGCCTGGTATTCATTATTAATAATATTAACACAGCAAGACAACAATGCAAAGCAACTTTCTGCAAATCCTCTCCCCCAAGATGGAGCAGCCAGGAGTGGGGGAAGGCTCTGGCACACTGGGAATGGGGGGCAAAGAGGGACCTGGGGGAAGGAGGGGAGCCCGACTGCAAGGATGACGTCCAAGGGGGTAATACTGGGGCTGTTACAGACTCCATTTTCTTGGTGTTCATGTCTTGCTCCTGCCAGACAGGCCTCCTTCCGCTCATCTTTCATCTCCCTCTCCCTTTTTATTGCCTCCTTTCCAGTGCAGGCACACACTTGGCAGCTCGGTTGCTCTGCACTTTGTAGCCGGCTCTGCCCTTTCATCCCGGCCTCCAGAGGCTCCAGCAAACCTCAAAGTCTCACCCTGGCCCAGGCAAGGCAAAAATCAAAGCCAGGAGCTGCTGCTCAGGCTGGGGTTCTGATGCCCATCAGCCTGGCACCTCCCAGGCCATTCCGGCCCCAGCAGGTGATGAACCTTGGTGGGACCAACCAGAGGGAAAGTGGGCAGTTGACTGACAGCCAAAACTACAACAGCAAGTCCAGTTTCCCTACTTCAGAGGAAGTTTTCCCTGCTCCCTGATATATTTGTTTGGGCTCAATAGAATCCCAGACTGCTTGGGGTTGGAAGTGACCTTAAAGACCACTTAGTTCCAACCCCCCTGCCATGGGGGGTTCCTTCCACTAAATCAGGTTGCTCCAAGCCCTGTCCAATCTTGCTTTTAAAGTAAGAGACTTTATCTTAGTAATGTCTGCAGTGAATTAAATCCCCTTTTCAAGCACTCAGCGATGCTATTTCCCAAGTTACGTGGCAAGAATCCAGTGGGTGAACTGAGGATAGGAGCCAGTCCCTTGCATGTATAGCCAGATTTAATAAAGGAAACACAAACCAAAACAGACCTTGCTCCTTTTGGTCTTGTTTTTCTTTTTTCCTCTCCCCAAAACGAGATTATTTATATTTTAATTAAAGTGAGCACAATGTAGCTCCATAAGTGAGTTTGGCCGTGGAGCGACGTCTCAGCTTGGGCTGGAAGATAAACAAGCTCAAATACTCTCAGTGTGGCCCTTTTCCGGGAAACACAGGGATCACACTCACAATTCATCTTAAACCCTCACAAGATGATGCCCATTAGAGGGAAGAGAACGGGTGTTAATGAGATGAAGTGTGAGAATGGGGGGAAAATGAATAAAAGCAACAGCATGAATAGCACATGAGAGGCAAATGAAATAATTACTCTGCTCACCATTGTTACAACAACACAATAAATTTAATGTAATTTCTAAAGGCCAAGCAGTGTTCTTTCTTACTTGCTGCTTCTTTTTTCTTCCCCCCCCCTTTTTTTTTAAGTTCCTTTTTACAGTTTCAGACTTATGCTTTAATTAGCATAACATTTAAATTAGCGAATGGAATCTTAATTAGCTGAGGAAATAGACTTTTGTTGGAGTGGTTGCTAAAACAAATAAATCCTCTTCCTCTTTCAAGAGCCATTTGCTTATGGCACATTTAATAGCCTAGTGTACCATAAACAATTTGAGACAAGGATAAGTAATTAAATTAGAAAACATGCCGACAGAAGTAGCCCAGCCTGGCCTTCTCAGAGCTACAAGAAGATAATGCAAACCTTCCTGCAGGAGGGAAAGTGTCCACGCTGGGATGTTCAGTTTTTGTTTGCAGAACTTCAGCTCCTCGATGTTTTGGTTTGGATATTGGAGGCTCAGGGGTGGTTGATCCCTGACCTTGAAGGCAGGGCTCCCATGGGAACGCAAGGAAAGAGTTGCAGAAAGTTCACCCAGAAAGAAAAACTGACATTTTCTCTTGTAAAAGGGCATTGCTGGAGAAAAAAGCTCAGGTGATGAAGGTCTGGGAAGAGCAGGACAGAAGCCACAAGACAAATTCCTACCAGAAACTCTTTCAGCTGCTGCATTTGAGGGAGAGCAGCTGTGACACAAGACCCAGGTCAGGGACCACCTTCTTGGCTTGATCTGACTTTGCTCCTATCCTGGTCCCTCTCTCCTGGGTAGGAAACATCTCCCCCAGCTTTAGCCACCCACCAGCTTCAGCAGAGCTGGAGAGGGACCAGCACCTGGCCAAGGCACTCAGCTCATATATCCTGAAAACCTATTCCATGATGAGAAAAATGCTCTCAGCGGGAGACTCTTCCCTCTCCCTGTGCCAAGAGGGTGTCAAGTCAGGTAGCTCAGGCTGCAGCACCTGTGTTTTGCCTTTCACACACTCTTTTAAAATGAATTTTTGCCATCCCTAAAAAGGCAGGATCCTTTTGTTAAGGATTTAGGTACGAGGCCTGTGGATGAAACAGGTAAGACAGAGAGTACCAGGGCAACACCCCCACGTGAACCTCTGCAGTGGTTCTGGGCACCCTTTGCAGGACACACTTCCAGGTCCTCACCTGCACAGCAGGTACTTCATGGATAGTCCCAGGATGCAACGAAAATAATAGTCCTAAACCTCCTGCATTCCCAGTTTTTAAAGATGAGCAGAGATATTGTCAGTCAACAGAGGTGGGAAACAGCAAGAGCCAGGAGAGGAGGTACTCATACACCATCCTCTGCCTTGCAGAGGATTGGGAAAACCATCACATCCAAAGCATCCTACAGCTGATGAGCAAATCCCTGGGTGGCCCTGGGTGCCCTCTCCCTGGCATCCCTTTCCTCCAACACAGCCCTGGCAGCTGAAGACGGAGCGATTCCAGCAGCAGGGCCGCTCCATCCCGCTCCGGCCAGGCAACTGCAGAGAGCAATAAAAGTTTAATGGCTCCCAGTGGGTCGATTCAGAAAGAATGAAAACGCTATAAATCCAGCCTAGTGCTTATGTGGAGCTTAAAAACAAACTGCTCCAATCACACTTAGCGAAGTCGTCCAGTCTTCACAGAAGACAGCGATGAAAAGGAAAGATTTAACCTTAGCCATGCCTTGGGCAGAAAAAAACGGAGTTTGGGCTCACTGGGAAGATTTTCTTGGCTTTGTTTGTATTTAGTGTGATGTAAATCTGTGTGTGTGCAACCCTGCCATGAGGGCTCACACTCTAAGGCAACACCAGGGCTCAAGGTACACATGGAAAATCACCAGGATCAGGCAAACCCCACCTGCTTGCTTGCCAGACAGATCAGCCATGCTGAGAAGCCCCTTTTAAAGGCTTTACTCCATGAAGTTTCCCCATGCAAACCTATCCCACACCCACTCCTTCATTCCTCCTCCCAGTGCACTGTAACAGCCAACGATTTTCAATAACAGTCTCTCCCAAGGAAAATGCTCTATTACAGGTCTAACTCATTCCCAGACACCACTCTCTCTCCATCTTATCTCCCTTTATTCCCCGCTTCACTACACAGCTGTGGACTCTGGTGCCAGCTTCTTGGGAGGATGGGAAAAGCAAAACTCCTTGTATAATCCCATCTCTCACACCAGAAATGCCTTCAGAGCCGAGTGTCTCCCAAGGAGGCAAAGGTGCTCCACAGCCCTATCCATCTTGTGTCCACCTGCTCCGTGGTGCTAATGAAGCAAGGGATGTGGATGGCTGCAAATAACAATTAGCCTCTGCTCTCTGGTGGGGAAAAAAATTCCATCAGCAAACAGGAGCCAAACCCCAGCTTTTTCCACCCACGTTCTCCTTCTCCAGCAGCAGTGGCAGTGCCATCCTCTGGGATCACAAGTTATTTCTCACTCCTCAGCAAGCTGCTCTGCCCTCAGCAGAAAGAGCTGTGAGGTCTCAGGGAGGCTGAGAAGAGCAGCATTTCACAAGTACACCAACACCCATCCTCACCCGACCTCAGTGGCCTGGAAAACCCAGGCCCCAGGCAACAAAACCCGTCCCAAGCCAATCAAAAATCATCCAGGGAATTCAGACTCTTTCCCATCTGAAAATAGGTCATAACCCAATCCCCATTTTCCATTTCTTATGCATCCATCATCAGTAGGGTCAGAGAATTACTTAGGTTTTGGAAAAGACCTCTGAGATCATCAAGTCCAACCTTTGAGACCAGCCAAAACATCCCACACAGTCAAATCCCAGGAAATATTTGCTCTACCTGCAGTGGAGGGTTTATGGGGATAAGCCAAGTGATCTTTGTTTCTAATCTCTGAGAGGGAATCTGAAAATTGAAGAGGGTGTTTTGATGCTGCTGGGATAAGGACATCCAGACTAAGAACAGGCTACCCTCCAGCATCTCCCACCCACAGCTTCTCTGTGGGGACCCACAGACCAGTAATTCTTCATTTTTAATAGAAAAAAAACCCTGTTTAATATTTTGACCCACTGCTTCTAAAGCCCAGAAAGCTCCTGAGATACCACACACACGGCTGCAGCACTGCACCACATAAACACCCCTCTGCCAGAAGACAGAGGCACTGACTCTAATTACCAAAATTACATCTACATTGCAGCCACAGAAGCTGAGATGGCTTAAAACAAGCTGTGCCCTCATCCCACTTTTGTTAGATATATATATACACACACACAAAAAAACCCCCAATGAAGCCAAACAACCCACCAGAAAAAAGAGACTCTCTTCTGGTAAAATTCCAAATGGCAGCCAAATTGCATATTGTAACTACTAACCTTTTCTCCTTAGGATATTCCTACCCCTTCCCTGCTTTGCTGGGGGCAGAGGATGCTTGGGACACAAGTCAGGATGAGGAAACCAGCTAAGATGTAGCATCAGTGCCAAACAACTGGAGCTGCAGGGATGAGGTATCTGATGGAGATCGAGGCAAAACCCCACCCAATGCTTCACTCCTTTCACAGCACTGGTTATTTAGTTGTTTTTTTAATTACACTTCAGCCCCCTGGAACCCCGACGCTCCCCAAATGGCCCAGCTCCATCCTCTAAGCCATTACTTCAGCAATATTTATAGTTTTCCAAGAACAAACAAACCCATCACGCCGAAGCCCGCGCGTTAATGGCACAGCCTCGGGATAGATGACTTTGGGGAAATCACTGCAGCCAGCGCTGAATGGTGATGGATAGAGGAGGAAAGGGGGGGAAAGGAAAGAAAAAACAGCAGTCTGCAGAAACAGGGGGACAATTTGACGACTTGAGGAGGGTCACACCTCCTTGCTCCAGTGACAAATTTGCTCCATTAGGCCTATAAACCACACTGTGCCATCACCGCGCTGCCAAGCACGGCTCGCACTCAGAAATGGGCCTCTCAAGGCAAATGCAAGCCCAAAACAAACACTTTTCCTAAATGCCTCATAACTTTTCTGTTCCACCTGACTGCAGTCAAACCTGAACTCAGACCTTCTTGATGTTTCTTCTACTCACTGCAAACAGCCAGAAAAAAAACAAACCCACAACTGATAAAAGCCCTCAGCCGCGTTCCTGGGCTGCACCAGCACTCCTGGGCTTCCCACTGCTCAGTGCAGCCCCTCGATGCTCAGCACAGAGAATTTTTTTCCCACACTGCATTTCTTTAATGAAAAGCAAAGCCTGGCACAGAAGTGCCCATTGGGAGTCAGGGGCTCCTCTGTGACCATCCATCTTCAGACTAGTGATTTCAGAGAATCATAGAATATCCTGAGTTGAAAGGGACCCAAAAGGATCATTGAGTCCAACCCCTGGCCCTGCACAGGACATGCCCAATAATGCCACCTTGTCCCTGAGAGCATTGTCCAAATGCTTCTGGAGCTCTGGCAACCTTGGTGCTGTGCCCACTGCCCTGGGGAGCCTGGTCAGTGCCCAACCAGTCTCTGGGGGAAGAACCTTTTCCTAAGATCCAGCCTAAACCCTTCCTGACACAGCTGCAGCTGTTCCCTGGGTCTTGTCACTGGTCACCAGAGAAAGAGATCAGTGCCTGCCCCTCTGCTTCCCCCTCTGAGAAGTCATAGCTTGCTGTGGGTCTCCCCTCATGCCTGATTTCCCCCAGCCATGGCCCAGGGATGCTGACACTGCTGTGCCTTGCAGGTGAGTGGTGAGGATTAACACACCTTGAGATCCACTGAGGAAAAAATGCTGCAGGTAAGGGAAAAATGTGATTCCCTTGGACACAAACTCTGCCATCCTATCTTAATCCTCAGCTGCAACAGGAGTGTTACCTCGGGATCTCACCCCGTGTTATTAAAGCACTCCAGATGGTTTTGATGGGGAAGAGACATTCACTGTGATACCCCAGACACCAAGCTGACATCTCAGCGGCTGCAGGAACATCACAGAGAAAATCGGTTCCCCACCAGAGTGTTTGTGCAGCAAGAGGGAACTCGTGAACTGAAGCAGAAAATCCTCCACGACTGCTCTAGACTAATAATTGCCCAAACGCCGGGTGGTAGCAGAAAGAAAACAACCCACAAAGCAATGCCTGGCTTTGAAACCTGCCCTGCTCCTCGACCCCGAGGCACTGGCTCTGTTGCCGCCCCGAGGAGGCGAGCGAACCGCGGGACACGGTGTCCAGCAGCAAATTAAATGCCGGCAGAGCCGCCTCGCTCAGCCCAGGCGCCCTGCGGGCAGGCGAGATGAGCTCACTCCGTCTCTCCGGTGTTTGCTCCTCTCCAGCCCCTTCCCGTGCATCCATCCGCACCGCCTCTCCTCCCGTCCCTACCACTCTTTCCTTCGCCTCCCTTCCTCCGGGCTTTCGAATCTCGCCCTTTCCAGGGGCTCTGCCTTCCTCTCCTCCCCTTGCAGCAGCGGCACAGAGGGACAGAGCATCACAGATGTGTGTGCGTCGTGGTTATTTTGCTGCTCGTGTCACCACGATGCCTTCGCACTGGCCAGAGGCTGGGCAAAAAAAAAAGGCAAAAGGAAAAAAGCACCTCTAGGGAGGTGCTGCAGGATGCTCCCTGCCCCACACTGAGGCTGGGTGCCGGGAAACATCCCACTTCCCTGCGCAGACCTGGGAAAAGAGATGTCACCGCGGTGGCCCCGGGTGACATCGCATCACGAGGGAGCAGAGAGCCCAGCCGTGAGCCAGGGACACAGGGAAAGCTCCCAGCAGAGCCTGGGAGGGGAAAGCCAAGCGCTGGGCCGGGGGAGCGGGCGGTCACAGCAGCCTAACCTTCAGTCACCGCGAGGCAGCCGCGCTTGGCTGCGGGCAAAATAAAAGCGATCACTGCGGCCTTTTAAAGAGCAATATAATCTGGGGTTATTACCATACAGAGCGGCACAGAGAGAGCCTCGGCACAGCGGGAGACTTATGAGGAGTTTGGCTGCTCCGGAAAGCGCAGGCTGGTGCTTTTTGAACCGTGCTGGCAGAGCATCCCTCCGACTCACCCACGCGTGGTATTGCTGCCCGGTGCCCGCGTCCTCACCGGGCACACGCAGCCCCTGCGATCCAGGGAAGAGTTTTCCATAGGTGCAGCTAATGAGGCCGATCATCTGCTGATGTTACTTGGCAAAACGCTGCGGAGATTTTGCTAATTTACACCACCAGAGAGCCCTACCCCAGACGTTAATTATCCTTCTGGTTTTTGGGCACGCTTGCTGACTTTGGTTTCCCCTCCTCCGCGCGCTGGACGGTTTCCCCCTCCACATCAGCGAGGCTGGAGCTGGTCCCTCCTGCCAGCTCCTGCCAGCACAGATGATGGCACAAACTGTGCAAAGGGAGAAAAAATAATAACTGGGACTGAACCACTTGGCAGAGCAGTGCCAGAGCCACATTCTGTCTCTCTCCTTCACGTGGGAGGTGAACAAGGACCTTTTAGGAGGGTGTGGGACAGGTAGATGCTTTGCTGGCCAAGAAACCCTGGCTGGAGGGCTGCAGGTGGAGGAGGGAGGACACAAGGACATGACTTGAAAAGGCACCTGGGCATTAGAAGGCACTGTCTGGGTTAAACGAAGCTCATCTCCATCCAAGAGCTCCTGTTTGAGCCAAGCTCTCCCAAGGTACCACCCTGCTGTGGAACTTCTCAACCCCTTGGTTTCTGCCCTACCCACCAAAGGCCATCAGAAATAACACTAACTTGTGATGCTTTCACAGCCACAATAATGCAAGTCCTTGTTCCCATGAGACACTTCCAGCTTTGAAGATGTGGGGCTTGGAGGCCTCCACGCTTGAACATACAGCTCTAAACACTAGTTTCCCTTGTGAGAGGGACCATCCCACTGCCTGGCAGTCAGGTATCCAGAACCAAACCCTCATTTCTGGGGTCCTCTGCCTTCCACTGCTGCTGAAATGAAGACTAATGATGAGGACCCCACCCCTTCATCAAATACAAGAGCATCTCCTTGAAGGGCAATGATATGAAGACACAGACAAGAGAGGACAACACCATTTAAACCTCTGATTTTTCTGCAAGTCAAGCCCACGTCTGACCCAGCAGTGAGAAAACAGCTCAACTGATGATAAGGAAAACAGCAGATCAGGCAAATTTAGTCAGACTGGATTATGGGAGACCAGCCTTCTCCAGGTTCTCTGTAGAAGAAGTATAGTCAGGAGTCTGCGGTGAGCTGTTCCAACGAGAGGCAATAATTGAATTTGTTTTCATTTAATTTGAAGGACCTTTAATTAAAAGCCAAGCCTGTGTGTGCAGAGAGATAAAGCCGAGCACGTGGAGACCGGGGGTAATTTGGGTGCTGAATGCAATAATTAATTGTAAACGTGGAGGTCAGGAGCCGGGCTCTATCTCCCTGCAATCAGCACGCGGCGCTGGCCAGGCGGGCGGAATGGGCTCGCGAGCGCCGGAAACGCTTAAGTGATTTTTGAAGCCTTAATAGCAATTATAGAGCGGCGTGGAGGTTAATTTGCAGAGTTCATTAATCAGAGGAATAAACACGTCAGCGATCGCCACGGAGAGGGGAGCGGAGGAGCCTGCCTTGGAGATGGAGAAGGCCGACCTCGGCACCGGGGCTCTCCGGGGAGCGGGGACGGTGTTTGCATCCTCGGCTCAGGGTGAACCCTGGCTTTTCACGCCCAACCACGAGCTGTAAAACCCTCAGCCGCTCACCCTGGGGTTCCTGCTAACCAGAGCTAAATATTCCCCAGCTCCACAAGGTGTTAACTGGATAACAAGACCACGTCGCTCTCCAGCTGGTAACTCTGGTCCTCCCGGTCCTGCTACTCCACTGCAGTCTCAGCTTCCCGTGAGTAATTATTTAATTATTATTACTGAAAAGCTGCTCAGCTTCTCATTAAACTTGGACATCAGTTTTGAAGTGACAAGTATCACCCTCAAGCTGAGAATTCACCCCACTGCCAACACAGGAGTCCTAAAGCCCAACCCTCCCGGGAGCATTCCCCCCACCAAAGCTTGGAAGAGATGGAGCTTTAACACAGCACATTCAGTAAGATATGTCAGGACACAGAGTGTCTATTAAGGAAAAACACTTAGAAATAAAGAAAATTGCTTGAATCCTAATAGGCATTAATGAAGTTTACAGATGTGTGGCTTCTGGGACATGCATCATGCGACAGAGTGGTGCATCGTGGAGGAAACAGGGAATGAGGTAAGGATGGCCTCAACCTGCAGCAGGGCAGAAAGTGGCCAGGAGCAAAGGGTATTGCTGCTGCCTCACTCAGCTCAGACAAAATGGAGTTTTTCAGTGGGAGGAGAAGCACTACAAGGAGCCAACGGGGCTGGAATCCCCCCGTGCTGAGCAGCAGGAGAGCTTTGGCAGAAGCCTGTGAGAAAAGCAGAGCGCTTGCAAGCCAGGGCTGGAGACCTCCAACAGCTCCCTGTGTTCCTTGGGCTCTCCCGACTTCCCTTTCAGCCTAAGGAGATGTGACAGATTGGGGTAAGGCTTTAGGGAGGTGCTCCACACCTCCAGGGTTCTGGAGGAGCTGGGTGGCCCCTTCCCAGGCTGGTGGCTCCTCCTGTCCCTGCTGCTGTGGGACCAGCAGGAAGAGGATGCACACACACATGGAAAGGTTTTTAAGGAAGCACAGCACCAAGAGTTTTTTCTCAGGCTGGTAATTACTCCCTGGAGAAAAGCTGTACATTCCATCAATTTATTTGCCCTCCCTCCTTCCTTCCTTCCTTCCTCACAGATTATTTCAGGAACTGATTTCTGATGCTTTTTTGGATGCACTTGCATGGAAGACCCTGTGCTTCCAAGGAAATGGGCAAAAAGATTCCAGACCCAGCACAGACAGGCCTTGTCTCGCTGATCTTTTTGTCCTAGTACAATTAACAGTAGCCAATTAGTTCAGCCATTGCCTTGGCTCCTCTGCCTCTTCAGGCACTTTTATCCCTGGGACCTCCATATGGAAAATGAGTTTTAAACACCTCGACAGACTTCAGGGATTTGTTTTTACAGGAGCAGCTGTGTTCTTCAAAATATTGAAGAGTATCTATGACATCAAACAGGGTGCCAAGCTCAGCACCTGGAACAGAATAATCCCACGCACCGGGATCCCAGGCTGGGAAGGGATGAGCTGAGCAGAGGAGCTGCTGAGAAGGACCTGGGGGTTGCAGTAGGGGTTGAAAAAGATGAGCCAGTGCTACGAAAAAGGCAAAGAGGCAGCCTCCAACAGCAGGAGATCCAAGGAAGCTGCAAATCCCCTCTAACTGGCACCAGGGAGAAATGAATGACCAGCGCACACACGTCCCTGTGACCGTGTTCATCTCCTGGGACCTGCACACTCTGAACAGGAGGCCATCGAGCTACTGATGGGCAGCTCAGTCCATCTCTTCCATGCCCATCTCTTCCTCTCCCCTCCTCCCACTAACTCCAAGTCTGGGGACTCAACCAGGATCGGTGTTAACTTTTCTGCCTGCTAGGACTTTGTTTAATTAAACATTTTAATTAAAATCTACAAGAGTGATTGCCCCTGTCACCCTCTGAAGGGAAGGCTAATCACGTCCCTTTTATCCAGTCCAGCGAGTAGCCCAAGGACACTGGGCAGCAGTTTTGGGTGGCAGCAGGAGGAAGTGCCTGTAAGGAACAGAGTCCTTACCTGCACTCGAGTAGTAAAACCCAGAACAGAGACAGAGCCTGGCATGGACACAAAACCTGGACACCTGGAAGTGTGAGTGTGGAGACAGGGGGATGCAAACCACCCAGAAAGGTGGCATCACTCATGCCTTCCAAGGATTTAGACCTGAGACCTTTGAGAAGACCTTCAATAACCTGTTTTCACACCACCAACACCCTCAGTCAGCACTGGGGCTGGTGGTGCACACCAAGCCCACCTTGCACCAGCTCCATCCACCCTCCTGTTCCTCTACAGCCCTTTCCCTGCTGCCTTTTCTCCCACTCCCTGGCCAAGTGCTGCAGGGGCTGTGGCAGCACAGAGGATCCTCTGAGTGCTCACCCTGATTGCAAGTGAAGTGTTTGAGCAGGGTTTCAAAAGTTTTCTCCCTCGGTGCCCGTCAAGAACAAACAAAGTATTTGTTGTTGGTGGAGTAAAAAATTCATCAAAATAAAATAAAATGAAATCAGGAGCAGAAATGCACACATCTACATTTGAGTAAGTGGGGAGAGAACACACTCGGAAACTTTTTGATCAGAGCAGAGAGTCTCAAATCCTGACAGAGAAAATGTATTCATAATTTATTAAAAAAATAATTTATAATTTATTTTAAAATTCATCAGACTCCTCTTTTTTTTTTTTTTTCCCCCTCTCTTTTTTAGCCTCCCTTCTGACAAACAAGATTTCCTGTAATTCCCAAGAAGGGCAACCAATGGAACAATATTGCTGAAGGCTCGTCTCTGCTTTCAGAGGTTGGGAACATGAAAAGATGCAACATCAGTGCCAGAGACACCCCCCACCAGCATCCCTGCTGTCCTAAACCCTCCCAGGGATGCTTTTGCATCTCAGAGCCCCTCTCTGCAGGGGCTTTACAGATCCAAAATAGGACACCCCCAAACTCCTTGGCTGCCAGTGGGTACCATCCATCTTCATCTAGCATTGAACCCTGGCTCTGACAGGTGAAAAAAAGCAGCCAGGGCAGAATGTTGCAGCTCAGAACCCTCCTGCTGTATGCTTTATCCAGGAAGATTATGAGGTTTACTGCTGCTTCTCCATTATCCTAAATAAAGCAGCCTTTCAAAATTGCTTCAGACATATTAGATCATGTACTTTTTACACTTCCAGAGACACTGGTTATAATATCTTTTTAACAACACTGGGCAGAATCTATTTTCTTCTTCCACTGAGCTGAAAAATACTGTTTTCTCAAGGAAGAAGAAAAAGGAGGAGGGGAAAAAAAGCTATTGATTTTGTTTAGGGTCAGAATAAAATATCATTGGAGTGGGTGTTGAAATCCTCAGCCACAAATTATTTCCAAAGTGACAGTTTGGGCTGTGAAGATTTTTCTTGTGAAATAAAACAAAACAAATGAAACATTGTGTTCTTCTTTCCTAGGTGCACGTTTGAGGTTTCCACCGGCTCCAGCTGGTTCCTGCTGGATATATTTAGCGTTTCAACCTATTCTCTTCCCATTCCCATCCCTTCTGGATTGATGCCTGGCCAGCAGCAAATCCTGCTGCCCAGACAGAGTCAGGCTATGCCGGGGGGCAAAGAGAAATGCTACGGGTGGGGTCTGGAGGGACAAGTCTCAAAGCCACAGGTAGAGCAGAGGTTGTCCCTCCGATGCCCAAGGGATGCTGTTGGCTCTCCCTGTGCCCCTCTGCCACGCAGGAGAGAGGATGGTAACTGGCACACCATCATTCAGCATCCCTCTGGCCAGGACTGGCTCCTCTCACGCTGCTTTTGAAGGCAAAAACAACCCCGGGAACCTCCAAACCCCAGAGCTCTCAGCCAGGTTTCACTTCTCCAAAGAGTCAGCAAATTAACCCCCATTTATATGCACAATCCACTTCCCTCTAATCTATCCATCTATCTCTGCTCTTCTGCTGGTACAAGAGATGAGTATTGGCTTTAAATACAATAATTTCTTTATAAATAAAGAACAGGCAACACTTTTGAAAGGGAAACCAGATGTCTACCTCCTGCCTCTGTGCTTTCTGCTCCTCGGCATTGTGTGCAGGAGATAGAAACACGCCACTGGAATGAAGAGATCTGCAGGTCCCTGCCTTCCTCTCTCGATTTTATTTTATTTATTTAGATTTATGCAAATGCAAAAAGAGGTCACCTACCCATATGCTCTCAAATGCCCTTGATGTAACTTTAAAATGCATCATAAAAATGCCCTGTACAGCACAGTGTGATTCAGTACCAAACACCAGCAGGTAACAGAAAAGACAAAATCTTCCCTTTCTACAAACAGATACTCTCCCAGTCCACCAAGCACCTGCATCCACACATATTTTAGCTTCCATCAGCTCTTTCCCTTCCCCATCACCCTCCTTCCAGGGCAGCCACAGCCTTTTTCCCCACACATCTGCTTCTCTGCTCAACATCTGTCCCCCCCCAGCCACTCCGTGTCCCCCACTGGTCACTCAGTGCCCCACATCTGAGGTTTTGAGCAAATCCAGGAGCCACTCCTGCCACAACCTGCCATCCCGTGCAGCAGCCAAAGGGACCATCCAAACCCTGCCACTGGATCAGGACCCCTTGCTCTCCTCCACACTTCTGAGCGTGGTGGGCTTAGAAAGCTCTTGGTAGTGGGCAGAAGTAAGAAAAGTGCTGCAAAAGCATCAAAAAACTCATTCCAAAGTGTGACCTTGTGGCACTGCCAAACTGGTCTGATGGTGCTACCCTGTTCCAAGCAGGTCAAGGTACCTCCAAGGACATGGAGGCTGTTGTGGCACCAGGGGATGGTTTGGACCATGCCCCTGCTTGGGACACTGCAACCACCCGCACGGCCACACTTGAGCCACCAGCCAGCCCAAAGTCCAGCAGCATTTTGGGCAGGAAAGACCTGCCTGTGATTCAAGCCACCGTGAACATATACATTACCTCCTAAACCTCGCAGACCCAACCCTTCCCGCAGGAGCAGCGCTCCCCACTGCCGGCACCTGCCTCCAGGATGCCACGGGATCTCTCCGCAGTGACTCTTCACAGTTCACGGCCACCATCCCTTGGGAACGCGCGCAAAGAGTGAACTAATGAGTCTACTAGGCTTAATTAAACTAATGTGAAATTATTTACTTAATCTGGGAAGATCTTACGATGGCGAGAAATCCCCACGGACAAAAGCGTACAACTGCCTCGCCCGGGAGAGCGGAGACCTTGGAAGCAACCAGTTGCCGAAGATGCTCAGCTGCAGTGGAGTGGGGGCTCAGCTGAGCCCCTCCTGCAGCCAGCCTCGGACCACGCCACCAGCTCGAGGCACCTGGCTCTTCCAACACACGCCGGCATCTCCAGGAAAACCAGCCAGGCAGCCCCAGCCGTGTTTCGCCTTCATTTTCCAAATGCGCATCTATCCCCGGCCAGCAAATCCATCCAAGGCTGGCAGCTGGGAGGGAGAAGTTTTCAGAAGTGGTTGGCCCCTCTCTCCCATGGATGGAGAGCATCCCTCATCCCGCAGCTCCTGCATCCAGGCTGCACCTCCATCGTGGAGCGAAGGGGATTTTGCCTCGCGCATTTCCCCGGCTATTTTTTTTTTCCTTAATGTAGAAAAGCTTAACGCTCGCTTTGAATCCTTAATACAACCGAGTTCTTTTTGCCACTTATTTTGTTTTGTCATGCACTACATACAATTACACATCTCTAATCCGCAAATCCTCCCCCGACACCGGAGCACGTGCCAAGCCTTTCCTTTCTGCAGCCGCCGCATTAAAGGCCTTGGGAGACGAGCTGACATCACAAAGCACTGGGATGCCCTGGCATCACCCACAGCTGTGATGCTCCAGCCATGGAAGCCCCACGTCCCCAAGGACCAGCACTCATCCTTGCCCTGGCTAGAGGAAGGATCTCCAGCCCCAGCATTGCAGCCAGGAGCCCTCACCGGGACTAAATCCAGGAGAAGGAGCCCCCTCCATGCCCGTTACAAGGAGCTCAGCTCAGCATCTCTGAGACAGAAATCACATTTCGTAAATCTCCCACAGTGAATCAACTCCCCAGTCAGATATGAGCTCAGCAAAAACTGGCAGGCAAATGATCTCATTAATAATCAGCACTATCAGGAGTTTCTGCTTCTCCCTGGCAGCCAAACAGGAGAGAATTTATCTGGGAGTGGGAGCAGAGCTACCTGGAACACGATGTAATTATTGCCCCAAGGTCAGACAGGGGCAGTGGCCATGCTGGGAGTCGATGCCCTGCTCACAGGTCACCTCCTCAGGCCACCTGCAAGGGGACACCAAAGCTTTGGTGATGCCTGAGCTGGCTCAGACCCTGATCCCCCATCCTCAAGCAACTGCAGCCTTTCCACCAAATAGATGGAAAGAGGAGCTAAAAGCTCCCCCAGCACATAAACCATCGTGTGTGGACTCTCACCTGTGAGCATCAACCCTTCAACCAAGCCCTGGAGGGGACCAAGGTCCTCCTTGCAGGCGGCTGCCATCCCTGCTGTGACACCCCGAGCGTTTCAGGCAGGGATAGCAATGACCAGGGAGGGTGCAAACAAGTGTGAGAGTTTCCCTCCAAGCCTCACTGCAGCCTCAGAGCCTCTCCCGACCCAGCTCTGGAAAATAAGAAGGGAATAAGAGAGACATCAATTTTCAGAGCTCAGAGCCAAAATCCGGCCTTCGCCTTTGAAAGCGTAATTTATTCAAGCTGCTTTATTATTGCAGAACCCGCTGTCGACGGGGGATTATGGAGAGGTCACAGCTGGAGCAATAACAATAATAATAAAAAATAGTTAAGTCGGCAGAGTATCTTGTCTGAGTTCACAGTGCAGCAGGGAGACACTTTTTTTTTGGAGCCAAGGTGTTTGAGAGCGAAGGAAGAACATCCCACGTGCCACCAAAGTGGCATCGAACAAACCTGTGGGGGAGCAACAGGGATGGGGGTTTCACACCCCCTCTGTTTGTGAACCCAATTAGGCATATGTTGAGGAAAGGGTGTATGTATATTAGATTTTAATTAAGCAGTGTTAATTATAATCTATGAGATGTGCTTACTGCTTATCTGATAATTATGAGAAAGCCAATTTGGCTGCTGGCTTGTGACTAATTAAGTGGAATTAGTAATGATAATTATAGATTTAATTTTTGTTTGCCTTTATTGGCAATGGGGGGAAAAGCGGCTTCCAGGGCTGGGTGGGGCAGGCATGGGAAAAGTCAGTGGAAAAGGTCACCATGCCAGGGATTTGGCCCACAAAATGAGGATTTGCCTAGGACTTCCCAGCAGAAGTGTGGAGTTTTGGCGGGGGAAAAAATAAAATTGAGGTTAAAAAAGAAATTTTTGTGGGAAATTCTGCTGTAAACAAAGTTCTGCCAAAAGGCAGCAGTTTCACAGAGACTGAGTTGGGTTTTGACAGCCCATTGCACTGGGGTCTTAAAAATACTTGAAATTTTGGGCAATTCAGGGAGTTTGGCTTTTCCAACCCACAAAGGGAAACTCTCCCTGGGGATCTCTTCCCCTCCTCCCACACCCACCACAGCCCTGACTCCCATTCACAAGAAAAAGAGGATTTTTGAGCACTTCTTTTTTTTTTTTTTTTACCCCAGTGTAATTGATAGGTTATAAAATAAACATCAAATCCTGCAAAAAAATGCCCAATCCCTGGGAATGGGACTTGCATATTTTAACCATGCTCACAGGTTGCTCTGTCTGGCTGCAAGTCTCCTTGAAATACAAATCTTCCCCCTCCCAGCTCCAAGCATGCACTGTGTTCACGGGCTGCCAACCTGACCCAAAGCATTAAAGCAAAGCTTTGGTACGAGGCAAAGAATAAAAAAACAAGGAATAGGTAAAAAAAAAATATATATATAAATATATATATATATATATATAGCAGCTGGATTTTTAAAAGGCCCAGCTAAACTCGCAGCTGCACGGCAGCACGTGGAGCTGTGCAAGCTCAGCTAATGATAATTAAATCTCCTGCTGCAGGGGTGAACAGCAATTTCGCGCTAGGTCTGCTGCCCGGGATGAGAGCTCTCCCGGGAAAAGCCACGGCAGCAGGGAGAGGCCAGAGGGTCGGAGCAGGGAGACGCTCTGCTCACTTCCCAGGCAACACCCAGGAGCGCCGGAGCTGGCGCTGCTCTGCCCAACTCCTTCCCGAAAACAGCATCTCCGAGCTAAATAATACATGGCAATCCCAGGGATGAATTACAGGCGGAGGGGCGGGAAGGCAGTGCCAGCTGGATGCAGGCAGGCAGCAGCCCCGGGGCAGCCCGGCTCATCTGCAAGACCCCGCTGCAGAGGGGGGTCCCCGCTGCGGCACCCCCGGGTCATCGGGGGAGGACGGCTCAGCGCTGGGCTGAGCTCCAGGGAAAGCACCTGACCTGACTGCAGAGTGACTCCTTGCATCCAAAGGCAGGGTGTTCCTGGGAAGCAGCCTTGGGAAGAGGCTGCGGGACCAAAGAGCTGCTCTTTGAATGCCGGACGAGTCCCCGGTGTTGACCAAAATAGACTCTTTGCCCAGCTACCACCCAGCTAAATTTGGGCCCCAGCCTCCTGGATACGTGGAGGCAGCACAGGGCCATTAATTAGCCAGATCTCTTGTGTCACATCAGAAATGCTTCACCATGGCAGGCAGGGACACAGCCCTGCCAGGAGCCTGCTCTCACAGCTCCCGAGGAAGAGGATGGTACGGAGGTGACGCTCCGTTCTGCCTGGCTGCTGGAAGAAGAGACATGAGACAAACCCCAAGTCCTGGCCACTTGTGAGCATTGAGGACTGTTTGCCAGACAGGCTATTGCTCTGAACTCTGTGGTGCCTGGTTAGTAGGAGCAGCACAAGAGATTAAATGACAGCAAACTCACAATTTCTGCGGGTTTTATCCTTTTTTTCCATTTCAGCAGCGACTTGGAAATAGGCCTGTTTATACAGGTTAAAATTCCCCATGGGTCACAGACTACCCAACCCCCCAAAAACTGCCAGCATCGGCCTGAAGTGACCAAAACACACACACGGATGGACAAAACTGGACTTCATTCCGAAGGATGCTCGAGGTTTGTGCAGCCATGGACACCCCCACAGACTCCCTCCAGGGTTCCACCTGGGATCCAGCAGCACACCAGGATCCATTATAACAGAGCATCACACTTAAGAGCATTTGCTGAATCATTCACTCCACCTCCTGTATTTAATTTCTCCATGATACACTAAATACCTTCCCTTCCTGTCCTAAAGAGCTGTGGGGTGCATTGGGGGGAGTGTAAATGGTTTTGGCTCTGACTTGATGCTCAGCTCTGCAAGGAAGTTGTTCATTTGGAATTCCCTGTTGAACACCAAGGTAAGACAGATCAGTGCCAACCCTAGAGGGATAAATAATAGTTTAGAGATGACCACAGGATCTCTTGTTGAACACTTCCACCCGTGGCTGGCAAAGGATGAATCACTGAGTGTTTCCCTATCCCTCTGAAAAGAGGAGAAATGGAGTTTTAAGAGAATAATGCTTCATAACACTAGGCATGCTGTTGGATAAGGAAAAGACAAGGCAGAAGCCAAGAGCTGATAAAAGCTACAGCTTGTAATTCCATTGCACCTTCTCTACTCAATAAATGGGTTTCAGTCAGAGCATCTCTTCCATCCAACCCAAAAAGGACCTGAAGGGTGAGTTGATTGCATTGATCGTGCATGCATTTTCCCGGCAGGGAAACTGGCCCGGTCCCTCGCTGCTCCTGTCCAAAGTACTCCACTTACTTATTACGGGAATATCGCCAGAGACTCCGGGGCCAGGGAGCGGGACGCTACGGGGAATTCATTGCTCTCTGCGTGCTGGGAACGTTAAGTGAGAAGGCAGAGCAGGGGGGTATGGCAGTGGCTCAGCTCAGCCTTTCCCCCATCACAGCCCCTGCCAGCCCATCACTCCTGCTACGGGTTTTGCCAGCCCTGTGGGATCGTTCCCAGGTCTCCTGCAGGGAGAGCAGCACAGATCTGCTGGGACAAACTGCCCTCACGCAGCTCCTGTCCCCCACAGCCAGCACTCAGCCCTGTCACTCCTCACACCTTACACAGGCATCCTCCTCTTCGTCCCCAAGCAAGAAACTCCCTCTGCTTCCTACCTCGATCCCTACACCCAGCTGTGACACCACTCAGGCATCCAGCCCCGAGCCAAACCATCTCTTCTGCTGCTCCCAGGCTGCCCACTACTATAGAGTCAGCTGGTGTGCCCACCTCCATCCCTAAAACCCTTCATCTCTCCCTAAGGAAGAATGCACATCACTGGGATGCAGTGCTAGACTTGGTACAAAGCACAAAGCGTCTCAGGAAGATCAGCACTGCCACAGGGATACACTGGCTGGAGAGCACTGCTGTCCTAAACCAGCACAAGGTGAGCATCAAACCCCAAAACAAGAGCAAAAAGCACTGCACAAGCTCCATGTCCAGCTGTCATGCCCTCTGTCGTCAGCCGTCTGGTTGTGTCCTGCCCTAAGGGACGGCACACGTGTCCGGGAGGTGGGAATGGGACACCCCAGGGCAGCGCCAGCCTCCCTGCTCTGCTGAGAATGACAGGCAGGAGGCAGGGCAGGCTGGCAGCTCACAGCAGCACTGCCCAGCCCGGGGAGATGGGTCGAGGTACCTGGGTTTGCTAATTAACCCCGAGGCAATTCCCTGCCCACACAGCAGCGCTCCTTTAACAGAGCTGCCTCCACCTCTCCCGGCAAGAGGCTGAGCCGTGCCTTGCCGGAGTGTCTTCGAAGGAGAAGGCTATCAGCTCCAAACAGCCGAGACCTTTAGCTCAAATCCATTAATCCTCTTTATTAAACCCAGGTCACCTCTGAGTCCTGGCAAATTAACCAGCATCTCCCCACTGCAAGTACATCAAGAGGAAACGCGCTGTACAGCGCCTGTAATTTTCATGGACCAGGGCTCCGGGGTCAGAGGGCTCCCCGGGCTCCACTCTCTGCCTTTGTCAATTTAAAAGGGAACATCGGCTTGCGCTTGTATAAATTACGGGAGAGGCAGAGCGGGGCCCCGGGGCGGTCGCAGGGCACTCCGCCGGCTGCAGCCGGGCCACTGGCTCCTCTCCTGCCCGAGGATGGGAGCAGGGGATGGCAAGATCACAAGCACTGAGTCCCCTGGGGGGGAAAATGGGGCTGGGGACATCCTCCAAACAGCTGGGCAGCCGTGGTACCGCGCTTGGCATCCTCCAAGGCTACCTTGGCCACGGGCCTTCTTGCTGCCTCTAATAAATGGCACATCCCTGGTGCCAGCCCAGCTGGGGAGCGACAGAAAGAGAGACTGGAAAGGCTTCGCTCCAGCTCAGAAGTGGGTGGAAAATTGTTCCCTTGTTGCCTGAAATTTCACCATTTGAAACATCTCCCCCTTTCTGCGCTCTCCTGTTGGAGCCACTCTACTCTGAATACTCACCAAGCCAGCACCAAAGCGAGAGCGGCTCTATTTCTGAAGAGCCAAGGACATTTAGCTGGGCTGGGGAAGACCTGGGGCCAAATCCCTTATAAAAACTAATTATACACCCAGCAGAAGAGCTGCAAAAACGAAAGCCAGCCCAGCCTGGCCTGAGGAAGAAGGATTCTGTGTGGGCTGGGGGATGAGGGCAGCACAGGGACCGGAGGTCACAGCACTCCCTGGGATGAGTCTCCTCCTGTTCCTAAAAGCAGCATCCTCAAGACAAATAAACTTTCCAGAGAGCCAAGCCAAGAGTGCTCACACGTTCTGTGAGTGAAGATGACAAAAAAGACATTTTTTGAGGGGGGGAAAAATATGCAGGAAAATTTCCAAGCAGGTCCATAAGAGCTATAAGCATCACACCTATTCCCCTGAGACAACTCCACACATGGCACTTCCCAGCACTCCCTCCATTCACAGCTCTACCACAGGGCTATAAATCCACTGGCTTTGGCTGAAGTTGCTCTGGTTTTACACCAGCTTAAGCCAGCAGAGAGTGAGCTGGGGAACTGTGATCCAAACACTGGGGTGCTCACCCTTAACTCAGTCCAACAGCATCAGGGGTTTTCAACCTGGGTTTGAGTTGAAGGTAGGATTAACACCCAGCATCTTCAATCTCCCAGCCATCAGCTTGTATCCCAGCTTTAGTTTTCTACTGAAAACATCATTTCTTGCTCTATTTAATCACCGCAAGGTCATTTCAGTGACAGTTGCCAGCATCCAAGCCAAGGAACCTGAGGAGCAGAGCCCTGTCCTGCCGACCAGATAAAAGGAGGAGATGCTGGGTTTCATTTCCTTGTTTTCAATTGAGAGGTGCCCACCTCGGTGTGCAGATTAAGGTGTGGGTGGGCCGATGTCAGCCCCCCGTGGGCTGAGATGGGAAGCTGCTGCTTGCTCTGCTCATCAGGAGCCCCGAGGAGAGAAATTGCATAGTTCTCCCTGCGGCCCTCTGCCCACCTCGAACCAATTTCTGCTCCTTTTAATTCAATTCAGCTCCTCCTGACCTTGGCTGGCTGGAGTTGCAGAGTTTCTCTCAACAGATAGCACCAATTACAGAGGTGTGAAAATGGAAGGCTTTCAATTCGGAGAACAAACCCAAGAAACTGGGACTTTATTGAACTGAGAAATGGGGGGTGGGAAAGGGGGAGCAGGCAGGGGCACGGGCTCGGAACTATCACCTGTGCTCGCTCTAAAAACCAAACGCTGTGGCTGTTCCCTCCGTGGGGGAAGGTGAAGGCATTCCCAGGGGCTGGGATGGCAAATGCCACGAGAGGCGCAGGTTCAGGTGTGCAGAGGCAATGGCACCTGGGGATGAGGGACACAAAACCCCTGGGCTGCATCCCCGGCTCACGCCTCGCTCGTTAGCGGCTCCGAGCCGGCACGTTCACGTGCAGCCCCCGACGGGCTCATTCCAGCCCCTCGAAATCAGATCCGACAGATCTGACACGAGCCGAGTTTGCTTCCCCGCAGCAGATCCAGGCTGGATTGACTCTGCAGCATCTGCAGCCTGATCCGTCCATTTGGCACAGCGGCACCTCCGTCCACACCACGCTGTCTGTCCACCCACAAAGCCAGTGCCAGCCAAGGACTGCGGGTCAAGCCTCTGCAGACCCCAGTGGCAGCACAAGCCCAGTCAGATCCAGGTGGGAGGGCTCTGGAAGGATGGCAGAGCTGACTGCCTCAGCAGAGAGATCAGCACACGGACAGACTGTATAAAAACTGCACAGTACAGCCTGTGATGATCAGAGAGTCCCCAGACAAAAGCGGGAATGTTCAGTTCATGGGAAGGAGGCAGAGATAAGCACTTCCCTGGGCTGAGCTCACTGAAGCTCTTTGCCCAACATGCCCTGATGCTAAAAAAAAAATAATAAAACTAAAGTAAGAAGTCCTAGATGCCTAGGATAGAAAATGGGGTTACTCTCACATGAAACAGCACCACTGAGTATGGCCCCCACCACCTCTGGATACCTCCAGGTACCTCCTGGGCTGCAAGGATGCAAAAAAGCCTCCCCCAGACCTGAAAACTCCCCTCCCCAGTCCTGTCTCCACCTGACTGGTCAGACCACCTCCATCAGCACAATGCCCATGTGCCAACCAAACCCAGGACCTCCCTTTGATCCCAGAGTTTAGACTTCTCCTCATTCCTGGAGGGTTCAAGGCCAGGGTGGACAGGGCTTGGAGCAACCTGGTCTAGTGGAAGGTGTCCCTACCTATGTCAGGGAGGTGGGATGAGATGGGCTTTAAGGTGCCTTCCAACCCAAACCATTCTGTGATTTGATGATTCCCTACCCTGATGAGGAGAACCTCACGCTGCAAAGCTCTGCCTCTTCCAGACCAGCACACAAAGAGCAAGAGGGTCCTCTCAGTCTGAATTTTGGGCAAGTGCCCGTCTGGCTGGCACATCTGAGCTGGCTCAACATCCCCTTTTCAGAGTCTCAGAGCTGGGGGGCCACCAAAATGAAGAGGTGGCTCGCTCGTGCCTCTGTCCCAAGAGCTGCCACGACTCGTCAGGACTCAGAGCAGCTCGGAGGTGTGTGGTTTCAAAGCCAGTGCAGCACCTCCTGCATCTCCAGCCAAGCTGTGACCGCGGCTCCACCGGCACTGCCCATAAATCCTCCCGCCCGGTAAACAGCCGAATTACGTCGCCCCGCCATTGCTTAGCTGCTTTTGACACTAATTGCTTTGCGGAGTGTGTGCAACTGGCAACACCTTATTAAAAGTGAAATATATTATACTGTCCACTTATTGCGGCTTTATAAAGATAAAGTATCCCGAGGATACGGAAGGGCTGGCAAAGGCAGCGGCTCTCGGCCTCGAGCGGCCGGCGGAGGCTGCAGTGCACAAAGACAACACGGGGCAGGCACTGGCAGGGCAAATTCATGCTCTCCTTTAAATTCCAAAGAGTATTTCCATGTGGAGACCAGGAGCGCGCTTGAGAATTTCTCCTCTGTTCATCTCCTGCTTTCAGCTCAGAGATCATCGTCCTCAAACCTCAGGGGAAGACAGGCAAAGATGCAACGCCAAAGGGCAGGGGGGTCAATCACATGCTGCCCTCCTGCCAACTTAGAGAGGAGCAGAGGGTGCCCCTCGACTCAAAAAGTCAGACTAATCATGAATTCACGTTTTCCTACCCCCAGACATCGCTGCCTGAACTGTGGTACAGCCTCTCCTGCTGGTGACACTAAACGGGGCATCCGTGGTTCTGACAGTCACACAAGAGCAATCCCAAGAGCCCTGTGATGCTCCACCTCCGTGCCAGCCCAGCACGGGGATTTTAGCACCCCATGTGTTGATCCTGCACTTTCTCCTGCGCTTCTCAGAGGAGGAAGCCAAACCCCACTGTTTCACAAGGAGAAACGTGCAGAAACCTCCACTTCAGATTTGGAGCTACAGCAAGGACACGTCTTTTAACACGTGTCTCTGCACATGCCTCAGGCAAGTCATTTTCCCTCTTTATTCCTTGGCTTCCCTGTCTACAAAAACAGGTACAACGAAATTTCTCTGTGAAGTGTTTTAAGATCTACTGGAAACAACCACTGTGCAAGAGTGAGACCTGATAGCACCAAGTCTCAGTAATAAACGTTTTGATCCAGCCCCCCCTGGCCTCGTCTCACCAGGTAATTTTGGAAGAATTTTGGGTTTATTTTGAATTGATAGGCTATTTCTGGTTGGGAACACGACAGACAGGAGGAAGGCACGCACAGGGGATGCCATCAAAGGCACTTCTGCAGCCTGCAGTGCTCACAAAGAGGTGGCAAGCAGGGAGGGCACAGAAAACCCACCTACATGGGGGGAAAATCAGCTTTTGGGGACCTATTTTCAATAAAATAGAGTTATTCCTCAGGCACATCACAGAATTTATGACATCTATATCCCTCCTGGACCGTGGAGAGTACAGATGCTCTTATTTATCACGTAGTGGTCATCTCCCATGTGGCAGAGACAACAGACCCACCTCCCACCAGCCCACGTGGTGCAGAAACATTGCCTGCATCATGCTTGGATTCCTGAAGGAAACTGCATGTCCTAAGCAACAGATTTCAAATAACCAGAGTCTTTGGTTCAACAAGTTCAAATCCAAGCAGGATCAATACCTTCTCACTCCTGAGGTATCAGCAGGTAATTGGGTATCGTGCAGTGGTGAGTAACCTAGTTTGCTCAGAAACTGCAAACTTTAATCTTCATCCATTCCTGGTACACAGAATAGCGAGGGAGGAACAGATCAAAGGAGAACAGATCAAATTCAGCTGCATTTGGACCCAGATTGCAGAAAAAAGGACTCATTCTTAAGCAAAATGGCTCAGGCTTCTAAGGTTCAACATCTTGAGGGGACTCAAGTACAGCAGAACACTGGGAATTTTCCATCTCTCCAGTGCAGCCACCTGTGGCCCCAGCACTGCCTTCCTTGGGTTTAGGCTGCTCCTGACACCCCGACTTGGCACCAGAGTCCTCTCCACTTTCACACAGCAGCATCTGAGCACCCCGGCCTCTCCAAATGTCTGTGTCCTATTTCAGCTCATGGACTCCCACCCCAGCCCTCTCCCCACACTGTCCCTTTCCCAACCCTGCCACGCCCATGGCACCAGCCCTGCTGTGACCTCTGGTGAGGGCGAGGAGACGCTCCAAGCTGGAAGGTCCCACCTGGCTGTAGGAAGTTGCCACGCCAGCCACGGAAAGGAGAGGCAGCAAGGTAGAGAGAAGGCAGAAAGAGCCAGAAAAGCACCGGGGGCAGCAGAACGACCTATGTGACAGATTTCCCTGCCCATCAAAGCTAACTTTGCTCAGAGGTTTTGACATCTGATTAATTACGTGGCGCTGGCTCGGCTCAAAAGCCCGAGTTTCCGGCAGCCCTCGCCTTTCATCCTCGCAGCGCTTGGCGGCCGATCCTGCTCCCCCGGTGCCAGCAGAGGAGGGGACGGCAGGAGGCTGGCTTTGCCAAAAGTCCTGGCCCACCCCTGGGAGGAAGGAGATAAGGAGGGCAAGGGACAGCTCGGGAAAGAGCCCCTTTGTCTGCGGAGCCTTTTGTCACCAGGAGATAGAAGGAGGCTGCGTGGCGCTGACATTTCGGTGACCAGATTAAAATGCGCCGCCACGGAGACTAAATGTCATTAGCCTCATTAGAAGTGATCGCATTAAAATAAGCAGCAACAACAACAAAAATAAAATTGAAGTGGAAATTAGCCAAAGCCGTTAAATAAAATAAATAAACGGGGAGATCCAGCGGGGACCGCGCAGCCGATGCCGATGGACTGGACTGCTGAGTTGGGAAGGAGCATGGTGGGAGCAGCCAAGGTCTCCGTGGGCTCTGCTGCCACCCAGGAATGCGACAGGACAGGACCACTGGTGGTGTGGCCCCAAATGTAGCTGCCTGGTCAGGACAAGTCTATGGGATCTAAGTCTACAGGGTCTTTGGGGCTCCATTTCCAGACAGTTCCAGGACGCACAGATGGACTTCAAGGACCTTCATGTCCATGTCCCCTGGGGTTGGTGCTGCAGGCAGTGCTTGGTCAGCACCTCTGCACCATGAGAGATGAGCCCTGTGTGTGCTGCTCCAACAGGAAGGTTTTTTAGCAGCATCCAGGTTTCCCTCGGATGCTTCCCATTCAATTACTGGCCAACACCAAGTGCGTTTGGTTTATGTGCTGTGACAGGACCGCCGTGCAAGGTGGAAGGCTTAGTGAAAGAAGTGCTGCTTTGACCTTGTAAAGAGAGGAATTTTTCCTCTAACCCCTCTTGCTATGCAAACGCCATTTCTCTGGGGCGGGAGAAGTCATCAGAAGGCCCTTGCAAGATCCTGCTTATGACAGAGCAGATTTGAAAGCCCAGAGATCTCCTTCCCCCTCCTTCCCTTCTGTCAAAAATTATAATCATCATTTTCCAGCTTGCTGAACAATCAAAGTGTGGCCTATATTCGCTGGAGCTCCTTCCACATGCCGCATGCATAGCAACAAGTCCAGGAAACAAAAGCCAGAAGTAAACAGTTGGGTGAGAGGAGGTGAAGGGCTGGCAGGGGGACAGCAGAGAAACGCTGCTCAGAGAGCACGTGTGGGGCACAGGCAGCCTGGCTCAGCCCAGTCTCACCACTCTGGAGCTGCCCAGAGGGCCAGAGCCCCATGTGAAGACCTCTTCTTCCATCCTCTGCAAGGAGCATGGGAAGAAACACGCCTGGGAAGTTTGGTTAGTGGACATGGCAGTGGTGCTGCTGCGCCAGAAGGAAGCCCAAGCCCTCCTGCTGCAGGTTCAGCTTGTCCTCATGCAGCTGAGGAGCCATGAGGAGCAATCCACGGGGTGAGCCATGAAGGACAAAGCCATGTGAAGCACAGGTAACCCCAGCTGCCCCCTGGGAAGCCCATATGCTCTGGATAACCAGCTCTGCTCAACACAACAGACACCCTCCATGGCTTTGCTGCCCAGTGGTCTGAGAGGACAAGGTCCAGTCCCATCATCCCACCCTGAAGCACAGAGCCCTCAGGGAATCTTGCTGGGCTGCCCCTTCCCTGCACTTTGCATCCCTCTCCAGTCTCCAGAGCTGTCAATCCAGCACTTTTCACTAGCGCTGAATTCACAGAAAAGTAAACCTAAAAATATCTCCTCTCTTTTCCCCCCTTCCTTTGCCTCATCTCACACGTGTTCCGGGCGCACATGATTCTGCCGCACAGGCAACAGGTTCAACTTCCCCAAAACACCTCCTCCCAAGGAGGTGGCTCTCAACATCAGTGGGTCCCTGCAGGTATCTGAGTGTCCCAAACCACTGCCCCTGCCACCCCACACCCTCTGAGCCCAAGCTGAGACTAGAGGGAGAGCCCACCAGCTCCTGCTCAGCCAGACCCCAGGATACCTGGGCTCACGCATCCATCAGTTCACAAGGGCAATGCACCTCCTGCCATTCCTACCCCTCCAAACCTAACTACTTTGCTTGGTCACCCTTAGGGGGTGATAACACAGTCCCAGAGCTTTTAAAACCAGGCAGGAAAGTGTTTCTTTCCTCTAAGCATGAAACGAAGAGGAGTTCCCTGGAAAAACCCACCCACGGAGCAGCAAGTGTCAAAGCCACCTCTGTTATGTGCTGTTGCTGCGTTGGTAATTATAAGTACCGTGCCTTCATTAGGGAGAGATGACTGGGAGGCAAGGAGATTTGCAGCAAAGCTGTTATTATTTTTAAGTTTAAACAAAGAGGAGAAGTGTGACAGCTGAGATCATTCCCCACCCTACACACACCAGCAGCCGAGAGCATCTCAGGGGATGTTCAGGCCAGAAGGGAAGGAGGTTTTGCTTAACTGAGGAGCACAAAGGACAGGGCTGCAAAACTGAGGGTGACCACAGGGTCATGAAGGATGTTACAGATAAAAACCCAGAAGTTTTCCTCTATCCTCACCTGACTGCAGCAAAAGGATCCTCCTGGATACTCTGCTCCCCCCCAAAACGTGCCGAGGTTCATCGACAGCTCCCCAACAGCCTCACTCAGCGACTTTGGTTTCCAACCAAGCAAAGCACAAACTTCAAATTGCATATTCAAGTGTAAAATACGAACACAGCTGTTTATGCAGCTCGAAATTCGCCATAACCAAATATTCAAGCCTTTGGAGAAGATTTTCAAAGGCGCCAGTTAAGGCACACAGCTCCCATCGGCGCCTTTGAAACGTTTCTTCCCTTTTCAGTTTTTCACAGGGATTCGCACCAGCAAAAGCTCCTCCACCCGGCCGTCTGCAACCTCGGAATGCACAAAGCAGAGGCTGTCAAAGAGAAGCTGCTGGAAAACGCAAAGCAAGGTTCAGCACTTTGGGGCATCCTGAAAGGCAGCTGCCGGAGCCACTGGCCCTGAAACCCACAGCCCCCAGGAGCAAATTGTTCTGGAAACTCGCACCGTGGGGATTTGCACGGAGCGAGAGCTGTGTGCGCCTGGTCTCCCGTCACGCTCCCTCCCCACGTCATCTGGGAATGACAGCAAGTGCTGCTCCTCCCCAGCAGAATAAAACATCCTCCAAGAGACCTACGCCAGCTTTCTCCCTGTCCCAAGAGCCACAGGGCGGAGGAATCACCTTCTGTCAGGGAATCTACAACCCATGTGACAGGCAGAGGAGGAGCAGGCAGTGTTTTTGGGCTGATGCCCACCAGTGCAGGCTCCTCATCCTGCTGGGACCTCTTCCCCAGCACCTCTGACTCAGGGAGGACTGATGGCTGCAGTGCCTGATCCACACCTACCCCCAGCCTTCGGGAGAGCACAGAAAATCGCTTTAAGTCCCTCTTGCTCATATTGAAATGGCACTAAAGCAGAACTAATGTGCTCCAGGTACTTATTCTTGGGCTTAGTTGCAGGGATCAGCAGCCCTCCACCACCCCCGCTGGAGAGAGGTGATGGCCACATCACAGGCTATGGGGAACGCGTGTTCCTGCAGTAGGGACTCTCTTAGGAAGGGATGGAAAGGTGTTTTTGACACCTGCAATGCCTGTTTTGTAAATGAAGATGGGTTTTACAACCACCACCAAACGCAGGCTGCCCAAGCAAGGTTGGGGTTGCACAGATAGAATCTCTGGGAGGATGCAGAAAGCAGGTCCTGGGTGCAAGGGGTGATGGCAGAGCACTGGGGGACTCTCCAAGCTCTGCAAGCTTTATCTTGATCCCAGTGCTTGGGAACAGCGAAAAACAGGATTGTCCATCTCATCCCGAGCTGCCAGATTTCTGACCTCTGAAAGGAGCTGCTGCCATGACAAGTAATTTCCCCAAGCCAGCAAGGCAGCGATATAAATGTCTGAAGAAGCTGATGAGCATTGATTTTTGCCACCTGTAGAGCCATGATGTCACACCATAACTGCAGATTAGCCAAATATACTCCCCCCAGCCCCAAATTCACTCTCCAGTGCATCACAGCCCACCTTCATCTCAAAACAGCAGCACCCACAATGCCCAGCAGTTCAAAGCATTTGCCAACAGCTTGACAATTAAATTACCCAGTCACCTCCCTGTCCTGCTGTGCTGGGCTCATTAAAAATCCTCAGCATCCTTCCCATCAGAGAACCCACCTCAGAGAGCAACCCATGTCCAGGAACCCGCCTCCCCCAAGGCACCAGGTGACAACAGCATTAAGCTTTCGAAATTATTTTAGATAGAAACTTGTCTTACAGAGAAATAAAAAGCTGCAGAGTAAGACTCTCTCTATGACCAGAGGGGTCAGGGTTTCATTATTGCATTAACCTTTCGTGTCTTTAGATTCCACAAGAGTAAATTGGTAACGAGACGACATGAGCCCCAATGGGAAAAATGCATCTTTCCTAACAAAAATAAGAGAAGGGGGGAAGGACAGAGGTGGGAGCAAAAGAAAGAGGAAAAACTGGCAAATAAGCTATTACAGCTAATAATAACTTTGCAGTGCTATTTTCTGCAGGAGCCTTCAAGTTGTGATGTTTCCCTTCACTCTAATTACACCTTCTAAAAGCAGGTTCCCTTCTCACTTTAACCACCCCGCGCGAAACTCCCGCAGGATTCGGATAAAAACGGAAAGGGAAGGAGTTTGCACTTCAAAACAGCCTCTGCACATCCCAGGGGAGCGTCACCTGCGTAAAACACTTGGGATCACGCCTGCAAATAATAAACAGCCCCAAAAAACCACTTTGGGAAGGTGAAGGCTCCAAGGGGCAGCAGGGAACATCCGACTTCCCTCAGCCATCCCTGACTTTGCCAACATGACTTGTGTTCCAGCCCACGGCAGTGAAACCATGACTGAAATCAATGCTGGGGCAGGCTGGGCAGGGAGGGAAAACATCCAACCTCTGCAAGCCATGGAAAAATAAAAAGGATAGGAGACGTTCAAACCCAGTGCTTTGAGGCAGAGGGTGACTAGTGTGGGGCAGGAAGGCAAAGCACCAAGCAGCCCAGTGCACTGGAATATTTCCCTTCCTCTAATGCAGGCAGAAGGTTTCTGCTGATGGATTAAGGGCTGAACCCAGACAAGCAAAGTGCTGGGCTGGTTTGGTTCAGGGGACATGCAAACCAAAGCAGATATTGCTTCTTAATAGAAGTAAGAAGGGAAAGCTACAACTGCATAAATGCGGATCAAGAAGCCTCTCCTAAGTTAGCGGGGGCTTAAATGCACAGGCATTTTCCTTCCCTGGCACACAGAGGCCAGAGCCAGCCCAGGCCGTGGGCCAAACAGCCACATCCCGAGGAAACTGCAGCAGGGCACTGGCAAACAGCAAATGCGCCGTGTCAGGTCCCTGCCAGCCCCTGCAGCTTAAGGACATCTTGATGACAGCCCATCAAGTGTCACACGTCCTCCCACTTGGCCTGCACGGCTGCCTTCCATCCACTTCTTTGCAATTTCAGCCCAGAGAACCTCGTGAAAGAGCCAAGGCTCTACTCAGCTCAGCGTTGGTGAGGCACATCTGCCCCCACACCAATCTTGCTCTGTCCCCTATCCTGCTCAAGAGCTTATTTTCAATAAAAAACCCCCTTTGCATTCACAAAATTCAGGCAGCTCTCGCAGCCACACTATTATTCATCCTCGTGCTCACGTGCTAAACTATAAGTGCACCATTTTGGTTTCAGGTGCTGCTGAGGAGCTCGAGGCTCTGCTGTCAGGGGTCCTCCCTGCCAGCCAACCAGCCAATGCTCTCCCCAGGGAACAGCACTGACCCCAGGGCTACCACACATCCCATCCCCCTGTAATCCCACAGACCATCAGTGGCACCCAGCCCCAGTCCAGGGACCCCTGTAGCCGCTGATCACTCCAGCTGCAGTGTGACAGCAGGATGTGTCCCATGGCACAAGCCTCCACAAGCAAGTTTTAGCCCTCGTGTTCAGCACAGTTGTGGAAAGGGCTGCTTTCCAGCTGTGACAGAGCCAGCCTCTCCCCAGCCGCACACACCAACCCCGCACAGCAAAGCGCTGTAACTAAACCACGGGAAGCTGCTGAAATTCCAGCCGTGCCTCTCCCTGCCCTCCCGAGCCCAACAGAATTCTCGCCGGCAGTCAGGAAAAACACATGTTGGGTTAAGATCAGATCCGAGCCTTGCCACCCAGTCCCCATCTGCTTGTACAGGGACAGCAATCTTTTCAGCTGCTAAAAGTGCACATCATCATCATCATCATCATCATCAAAAATACCCCGGTGACTTCCTCCCCCCGGCGTTCAGCTCCTCGTCCTCCCCCACCGCCCTCCCGAGGATGCAGCGCAGGGCTGCGCTCGCTGCCCCGCGAGCACCAGCACGGAGCCGGCACTGGGTCCAACCCCAGCATCTCCCCCTTCATCCTCCCCTGGCAAGCCGTGGGGACGAGGCCAACCCCCATTTCGGGAGCCACCTGCTCGGCTCGTGGAGGTTGCGGCGCCAACACGGTCCCCCCGGGTGCCCAGATCGGCGCGGGGGGGTCCATTTTCACTTTGCAAACGCGGGCGAGGGGTCGGCACCCGAGTCTGCCCGGCAGGAAGCAGGGAAGCGCAGGGAACAGCATGACAGCTCTCAAACGAGAGAGGGCACAGCAGGTGCCCAACTCTGAAGGGAGAAAAAACTGCGTGACCCCACCATTTAGAGCCGAGGGGACGGACCCTGCCCAGCTGTGCGATCCCAGCTGCAGGTACCGGCGCTGCTCGGGTACCAGCGGCTCGTTGCCCACCTGGGGGTCCAGCACGGCTCTCTACAACCCCCTCACTGTGAGCCCTGGGCAATTCCCTGCTGCAGAGCAACTCGCTGCCTGGCTGCGTGTGCGCGCCCGTGCGCAATGTGCACCAAGTCCGGGTCCCCCGCGCACACCCCGCTCGGCTTTCCCACCCTGCGAGCCCACAGCCCCCCATCCGCCGGAGAAAAAGCTCTTCGCACTACCTGGGATGAAGAGCAGGGCAGTGGTGGCCGTGAAGACGATCCAGCAGGCAGGATGGTACATCTTGGAGCTGCGGTAGGCGAGCGGCTGATTTGCTTGCTGCTTGCTGCTGCCGCCGCTGCTTTCGTCTGCGCTGAATTCTGAGCAGGTTTAAATCCAATGTTTGCAGAGGGAGGGAGACTGAGTTAGTGAGCTGGAGAGAGAGAGAGAGACGGGAGCAGGCAGTCAGTGTCTCTGCTTTCCCCTTGCACACGCACACGCACACACACGCACACAACTAGCAGAAGGAGCACCAGGCTCCGTGCGTGCACAGGGAGCGCAGACCTCCTACCAGGCACCCATTGGTTCAGGATGCTGACTGACACACGCACACTTGCTCTTCTGCGGGTTTCACTCCGCAGCCAGGGAGTTAAATGCAGGCATCGACCCCCCGAGCATCCCTCCCAGCACCAGCTGGTGCCCGGGATGGAGGGAGCAGCCCTGCACGGGGACAGGCACAGTCCCACCGACTCCTCCTGCACCAGCCGCCTGCAAAGCGGAATTTTTTGTCCCCCACGCTGGAGCCGACTGGTGGGGCAGCCCCAGGCTCACCCTGCTCTCTGCTCCCCTCCCTGGGAAGGCACCAGCAGCTCTGCCTGCTGCTGCGAGGCAAACCAGGGAGCAATCCAAGCTTTTTAGCATGAGTGGGTGTTTTTCGCACAAAATCTCTGAAGCCGAGAAGCAATCTTGCCTGTGCATCCCAACCAGAGACATATTTTCCCTTCAGCAGCTCACAGAGCCCCCAAAAGATGTCGAGCTCAGGGTACCTGCTCCTACCTGAGCAGACCCCCTAACCTGACATCGTCCTGTTCCCACCCAGGCCAAGGAGTTTTCCTCAGGTTCTCCTTCCAGTCGGCCACAGTTTTCCCCACGATCCCTCCTGTCCCCCAGATCTCCCCTTGGCACGTTATCACACCCCTGCTGAGCCCTGAGCATCCCCAGTGCAGGGCATCAACAGCTGCCCCTGCCATGTCCCTTCCTCCCATGGCCACCCCACATCAAAGCATTTGCCAGCAAGGGCTTGAGTTTGCTGCATTGCCAAAAGAAACAAAAACAAAAACAGGTTGCAAAGGTAAGCTTCCCAAAGAAACAGCACTTATTTTTGACATTTTGTAAACAAAAAGATGCTTCTTATTTTGCATTCATTTACTTATTTAGCACTCGCTGTGTTAAACTCTAAGCATTTTTTAATGCTTAAAGTAATATGTTTGGCTTTGTTCAAAACAATCTCTTTCCCCACCAACTCAGGGCTCAAGGTCTTTTTTTTAAGTTCCAGGCCAGCCCAAGAGTACTTTCAGCACAATACTTTGGACTTCCAGCTAACCCACCACAGCTTTTTGGCACCAGCGGCCACAAACTCCTCCACATCCCACATCCCAGGGTTTCATCTGCTCCTCATCTTAGTGTCTGTGCCATTCTACCTGGGCATGCTCTCACCATCCCTGGATGCCCAGGACACACCACTTTCCTGGATTCTTTTCCCTCAAGACCCCTTTTTGCATTAAACCATCATCACAGGGAGTGTCTGGATAAGGGACACTCTGCATTGGGTGTGCACAAATCCCAAAGGATGATGCATCCACACATTAATTCCCCCAACCTGCTACAGACCTGGGACCAGAGCAGCCACCAAACACCTGGCATCCAAATCCAGCCACAAACCCCTGATCATTCCCCCTCCCTCCTGTCTTTCTTTCCCCCATTTCTCTCACCTACTTGTTTCAGCTCAATGCAGAGTAATCAGAGATGGCCACCACATCCCTCTCCATGCACATCCCTCTTATCCTGCATTATCTCCATTCAAAGCAACACCAGAAGGAGCAGGAATAGTGGGTTTGGTGCACAAAGCCACATCCATCATGCTCTGGAAGGAGTTCCCTCACCCAGCAAGGGATGGAAGCCAAGCACACACCACCAGGACAAACATTCTCCAGCTTTTAGCCACTAATGGCTCTTCATTTTTTGCTCTGTATGACTGAACTACAAGTTTTAACTCAGCCATATTCCCACATTATGTGCTGTCCCATCACCTGCATCTTTAGGAATATGCTGAAGGAAACATGACTAAGGACTATGCTCCTTTAAAAGTTATGTTGTTTGCAATAACCCTGACCTCAGAAAGAGCTAAATCATCTGATTTTTGCACAAGCACTGAGCAAAACCCAACAAGCCCATTGTCTCCCTCAGCTTGGGATGAGGATGGGATATTTCTGTCCTGAATCTCCCTTTAACTGACACCCCAACAGCCGCCATCAAGTGAATTTATCCTTTGCTTCATAAGTATTTTGGGAAAACAGCTGCAAGAAAGCATTTGGGATTTCCCAGGGCTGCGGGGCATGTGGCTGCATCCTTCAAGGCCAGCCCAGGGCAGGGACATCTGTGTCCTGAGGGGACTGAGCAGCTCTGGGGCTCAGCTGAACCCTCTGGCTGCAGCTCGTTCTCCCAAACCCACACAGCGAGCTCTGAATCCACCCAAGGCATAAAGAAATAAAGTTATCCCGGAGAAACTAAAGGAAACGAACAAAGAAATCATTTCTAATTAACAGAAATGTTTGATGGACTCAGAACAAACATGTTGCTCTGCTTTCAAAACCTGAGTTGAAAAGCTATATTTGGGTAAATTTCAAAACAACACATTCTTACTTTTTTTCCCCTCCCACCACAGTTTTTCCCATATGCTTTTTCTTTTTTTTCTTTTTTCACCTGGCAATGATTATTACCCAAATCCAGCACACACTTAGCTGCTCTCCTTACATCTATTTTGGCCAATTAGGCTGGCACCCAAATTGCCAAGTGCAGGTCTGAGGGTGACCTCGGACCAGACCTCTGGTGCATTGATGCCTTTACCTTCCCATCTGCAAAATGGGAACAAACGTGCTTTGATCAGGCAAACAAATCCCTCACTGCTCACCAGCTTTGCAGGACTGACCAGCCACTGGCCTGTTTCATTTGTTTGATTTCCAAGACACATAATAAAAAGGTGTATAAATATGTATTTAGCTGGTGGAGCTTTTCTGGGATATTTGGGGTTGTTTGCTTTTTGGTATCAAGCAGAGAATCTAAAATGCATATTTAGATTTGACAGGCAGCACCCGATCTGAGAGGAGACATTATGGTCCGCTGGGCACATTTAGACATGATTTTTGTGTGTATTTTGAGAGGTTTTTTTTCCCCAGCTGTCTCAATGCATATTCACATCTGGGACCAGACTAGTCTCTGGGGGAAATAACACATTTCCAGCGAAGCAGAGGTTTCCTCACCCTCTCCTTGTGCAGCCAGGGAGAGGGGGGCAGAGCACCCCAGAAGCGGGAGCACAGGGCGAGGAGCAGCCCTGCTCCCGTCACAGATGCTCCATCGTGATGTCCAGCCACGCCCCCCCCCCAGGTCCCAGGCACCAAAGCAGCCTCCCCTGGGGTGATCCCAGCTGGTGGACGTGATCCCTCCACAGAGTCCTGCATGACCACGCACACAGAGCTCTGTCTCCCTGCTCCTCCGGGCCCCGAGGCCACCGCCCTTGTCCTGGCCACCTGCCCCCCCTCCTTCCCAAACCCAGCATCCCACAGCCTGTGCACCCACCTCCACGGAGCCCCCTAACCCAGACCAGTCCAAGGGAACTGGATGGCACCTCTCCACAGGGCTGGGGCTTTGCAAGGAGCCCCAGTGCTGCCCTGATGGGTGTCTGCTCCCCTCAGACTGTGGTGAGCAGGAAGGGAAGCAGCAGGGCTGGGGTGGGCAGGAAGGGAAGCAGGAGGGCTGGGATGGGCAGGAAGGGGTGCAGGCGGGCTGGGGTGGGATGGCAGGAGGGTTGATATGGGCAGGAAGGGAAGCAGGAGGGCTGGGGTGGGCAGGAGGGGAAGCAGGAGGGTTGTGGTGGGCAAGAAGGGGTGCAGGTGGGCTGGGCTGGGGAGGATGGGGTGCAGGAGGGTTGGGATGGCCAGGAAGGGAAGCAGGAAGGTTGGGCTGGGCAGGAAGGGGTGCAGGAGGGCTGTGATGGGCAGGAAGGGAACCAGGAGGGTTGTGGTGGGCAGGAAGAGGTGCAGGAGGGTTGGGCTGGGCAGGAAGGGGTGCAGGCAGGCTGGGATGGGGAGGATGGGTGGCAGGAGGGCTGTGGTGGGCAGGAAGGGGTGCAGGAGGGTTGGAAGGGGCAGGATGGGGTGCAGGAGGGTTGGGGTGGGCAGGATGGGTGGCAGACGGCTCCAGGGGAACAGAAAGTGCCCCAAACCAGCCGTGCCCGTGGTTTCACCCCCTGCCCTCTCCGCAGTGCCCGCCCCAGCAGCCCCCACAACCTCCTCCCGCCCCCCTCCCTCCTTCCTGTCCCCTCCCTCGGGGTGTGTGTGTGTGTGCTGTGCTGAATGAAAGGCTACCCTTTTCTCCTTGACATCTTGTTAGAATGTGAATACAACAGCTATTGATTTGCATTTCGTGCAAGTAGAGAAAAAAAAAAAAGCTTTTTTTTTCTTTTTTTCCTTTTCCTTTTTTTTTTTTTTTTTTTTTTAAGACTCTCTGAACTCAAAGCTCCTTCAGGAATAAACAGGCTGGATGGGGCTTGGAGCAACCTGGTGCAGTGGAAGGTGTCCCTGCCCATGGCAGGGAGTTAGAATGAGCTATTTAAGGTACCTTCCAACCCAAACCATTCAGTGATTCTACAAATGAAGCACCAACCTCCCCAACCTCTGCATGGAGAGCACAAGGACCACCTGACCATCCTCCCCCAAAGTGCTGCTTCATCCCTACAGTGAATTACCCCAGGCTGGGCCAGCAGCACCCACACAGCTCCATGAGGAAGACAAACTGAGAATGATTAAGCTGGACAAGGCAACTAAATTAGCAGGAAAAGCCAAGGGAGAAGCAGGCAGCACTGCTCACCTCTTGAGGTTTGCATTGCCATCACTCAGGCTCCTTCCACACAGGTCCCCAACCATTGTGACACAGACACCAACTGTCCTGCTGCCCCCTTCCTTGGGGAGAACATCCTCAAAACCAGGGCAAGCAAACCCAGCAAACAGGGATGCTCCAGGGGAGAGAAACCCAGGGAGGGAAATTGGGGTGCTGGCAGGAGGGTGAGGGCGAACAGCTCTCCATCACCCACCACAGCGGGGTGCTGGGGGGATTAATTAGCGTTTGTAAAGCACTTTGAAGATAAAGTCGGGCTGCGGGAGAGCTCGGAACTGGGAACGAGCTGGAGGTGGGGACAGGGGACCCCAGCACGGTGTGGTTTCTTATCTGGTGCACAAGCTGCAGCCCTGGCTGGGCGGACGCCGCGCGGGCTCACATGAAAGGCAGAACGGGAAAATTTCTGCAGCGCGGAAAAAAAAGAAAAATCAAGCTCATGCTGCTTGGGAAAAATGAGTGAGAGGGAGATGAAAAGATGGGATCTAAGTCTCTAAAAGCTGGAGAGACCTGCTATTGATTCTGGCTTGGGAAGAAGGGGCCTGAACAAGAGCTGGTGTGTTGTTAAGTGCACTTATCTCGTCTTGTTAGATGGCAGAACGGGGCCAGATGGACAGGGTACTAATTCCCGTCAAGAATCATTACAGTCGTGTGCTGGATGAGGCACCTCCAAAGGCTCCCTGTGAGCAGTGGCAAACATGGCAGCACCATGAGGTTGGGACCCCCCCGAGGTCCCTGGGCAACCTATTCCAGTGCTTGAGCACCACTTCCCTAAAACAGCTTCGTTACATTTAAAGAGAATTTCTTGTACCTTAATTTGCGTCCGTTGCCTCGTGCCCTCTCTGGGCACTCCTGAGAAGAGCCCAGCCTCCTGTACACCCCCAGGTACTCCCAGACACCCAAAACACAAAAACACCCATCCCCCAGAGCACCCCATCTCCTGGAGAAATCCTCGTGGGAAGGAGGCTGGTGGGAAAAGCCTGCGAGAGAGTTTGCTCCCCTCCTCAGCCGTCAGGAGGATGGGCCCGTGCCAGGGAGTGATGAAACACAAGATACCCTCACACAGATCTTTGATCATAGTAATTATCCCTTGTTGTCGTGTACAAAACATTATCTCCACGCAGACATCAAATTCCTTCTGTACCACCCCCGATCTCCACACACCCCACTGCTCCTGGCTCCCCATCCCATCAGCTCTGAACACACTCTCACCAGCACCAGGGCAGGATTCCCTTCTCCCAGTCAATGGGTTGGAAACGAAGAGGTTTTTTTTGTCTGCCTCCCTTTGATCAAAATGACTGAACATCGGGGGAAAAGGAAAGAAAACAAGGTAGAAATGATGCATCCCTGATCCATAAGCAGGAGATGGTTCAAGGATAAACTCAGGCATTGCTCACTGGCTGTGTGCTGCTGGGGGTTGGATTTTCTGTTCTTTTTATTTTTTTAAGAGCGAGAGAGAAAGAAAACATTTTTTTAAGCTTTGCTCCTTTTCATTTTTCTCCGAGTTCAGTGGCTTTCCTCGTCAAGCCTCTGTAGCTCAGGTAAGAACAGAGGGCTCCAGATTAAAGAGCAACACAGCAGCAAGCAGAAGCCGTCAAGATAACAGAGAGGACAAAGTCAGGAAAGACAAAGGAGGGAAGTCTGCTTTCTGCAAGATTCCCACTTGCAGCTTTTATGTAGATTACTCCAGAAACAAGGACCAAGCTGCACATTTCAGACTCTGATCCCAACTCTCTCCGCCTGGACACGGGGATCCGGGACAACGAACTGCATCAGGAGCCATGGTCTCAGCAGCAGGGCCCTCACAGACATTTAATACACCCTGGATTTTTATAGATCCCTGGGTGGGTGGACAGACAGACAGCACGCTAGACTGACAGCTCTAAATACCTCTCTGCACGAGCGTGGGCAGCAACCAAGCGTGGTGCCTCCTGCCAGAGCAGCTCACGTGCCGGCAAAAATCCCAGGCGTGCAGCTCGTCCCCGCCCTCACTCCTCTCCCAAGGCACCCAGCGAGACATGGGTTGGGAGAAGGAGTTGGTTTCATCACCCCTGATGCCAACAAGGGCCCACCAGCTGCTTCCTGCAGCATCACCCACCATGGGATGCAGTACTGCCTCTCCTCCCTCGGCTGCGAGATGTCCAACCCTAACGCTTCTCCTTGGAACCAAAACCAACCTGCAAGTTGGGAGAAGATTTGCCTGGAGCCCCACTGCAAAGCCAGGCACCCCACAGACTGAGGGCTCAGCAGGGTCCACGTGTCCTTTGAATGTGACTCCAGCACTGACATACTCCGAGAGTCCAGGGAGGTTCTCCGAGGAAACCTTCCCTGCCGACTTGTTTATAGATCTATTCTTAGCTCCACTTGGACTCATTGCAGAAGCAGCAAGGAGCCTTTCATCCCCTGACCCTGAAGCACCTTAAGGAATATGAGCTGAGCCTCGAGGAGAGAAAATATTGTCCTCTCTGTTAGACCTCTGACAGAGGGGTCAACCCACAGATGAGGCCAGGAAGATGGGCAGCAGGCCAGCAAGAGGAGCAGGGAATAGCAAATAGGCAGGAGAGACTTTAGATGTGCACAAGGCAAGAGGCTGCCCATGGACAGCTTGGGAAAGATGAGCACACGAGGTGCATCAGAAATTGGATGAATTGGGAGGGCTCAAAGGGCAGCTGCACCAAGTCCAGCTGGAGACCCCCAACAAGGGGATGAGAGACGTCCTTCCCCTCAACCAGGAGCAGCTTCTGGGAGCGTTCTGGTGCTCTGTCTGCTCCAGGTAGCACCCACAAACCCACTGCCCTCTGCATAAGGCACTAGGAGGGGGAAAATATGTGACCAAGATCCCATTTTCAACCAGGAGCAGGAGAAGGGAGGCTGAGTGGTGACAAACTGTGCAAATAGCTCCATCCTTGGGATGTTCCCAGGGAAAGGACATCCTGGAGGTTGTAAAGAAGCCACCAAACCACCATGTCCTCACTTTGCTCCTGGATGAAAACAACTGTATTTCCTTTGGGCCCTGTCCCAGAGTTGTGATGAGAACATCTCCTATTAAAGATTGGAGATGCACATCACCCCTAATCTGGGGAGGGAGAGCAGGTGCCGGGAGAGGGGGCACTGCACCCTCGTGCAGCACAGAAAGGATTTTCCATATGCTGCCTGATCAGTTATATCAGTTTCTTAAAATGCTATTGCACAGATATTTCAGAGGCATCATGTAGTACCATCTGTTATGTTATATATTGCACCGAGCCCGGCCAATTTTCAGATCCTGTAATTTTATCTCCTCCATTTCATATGCGGCGCAGGCATTTTGCAAGAGGAGCCGGCGGGGAGCGGGAATCTGCACGGGAGGGATGGAGCGCGAGTAAATCGAGAGGCAAGGCCCGAAAATGGCAGCTCCCGCCCATCCCAGACACTGGAAAGGAGTTTTGGGGCTGCACCCCAACATTTTGGGTCAACCACCTCAGAGCAAGGCCTGCCTCGCCCAGGGCAGAGCGCAGCTCTCTCCGTCTCTCCCGCTGCATCCCTGACTCCAACAGCAACACTGCGGGGTGGAGAGACGCCTCCGGCATCTCACAGATGTCCTTTTCCCTGCCTCCCCCAGCTTTTCCAGGCGGCACTATGGTCCCCCCATTCCCCATGGCAGCGAGGAGCTGCACCCCGGCACGTCCTGCCACGCAAACCCAACACCCGCGTGGCAAGGGATGCTGCAGCAGGACAGCCCCGTGCCAGAGTTATCCCCTCCCTTATTCCTCTTTCCAGGGAGCAGCAGGAGCAAGAGGAGCTGTTGGTGCAGCCAGCATGGGGCATGTGGACTCCCCATCCCTGGAAGAGTTCAAAGCCAGCTTGGAACAACCTGGTCTAGTGGAAGGTGTCCCTGCCCGTGGCAGGGGGTGGAACGAGGTGGGCTTTAAGGTCCCCTCCAACCCAAATAATTCTGTGATACCACTCTGCATCTTGGCCCCATTTAAGAGTCCATCAGGAAAACCCATCTCTGCTTTGTGGGGTGAGCAGTGACAGGCCCTGACAAGCATCATTAAGGCAAAACTCCCAAGTTATCCTCATGGATAACTCCATGCTGTAAGAGCAGAGAAAAGACCAGAGACCTAAAATAACCCCTGAGGTTACTGCAAAAAAGTTAACTGAAGCAGATGGGCAGAGCAGAGATTGGAAAGCTCTGTCCTCCAAGATAAAAAGTCACAAGCATTTGATTTTTAAAGTGAGTGCTTCCAACTCATCAGTCAGACACTGACACCGCTTTTATCAACTCCTTCCCAAGCGACAGCAAAGTTCGGTGCTGCTCTGCTCAATTTATTCTGATTTCATTAGGAAAAGAGACATTTAAAAAAAGCAGAAACCTTCCGATTTCCTGTGTTTTGCTGGCTCCCTCCTCTGGCACTTGGAAATATTTTTATTTTGTAATGGGTTTGGCCATGAAGTAATCGGAAACGTGTCCGGCGCTCTCCTTGGACCTGCTCTTCAAGACAAGCAAGACTTGCTCTGACTCATCCTGCCAGAGAACCTGTTTTTAAAAGCTTTTTGTACCCTTGCTGCAGTAATTAAAAGGAAAAGGAGAAGCCACCAGAAATATCACCCTTGCTACTGTCTAGTATTAAAAAAAGTAGTCAAACACCCTTGGAGAAAAGCGATGCCAAGCACAATTAGCAGCACTTGAGCACATCAATGTCACAACAACCACAGAGGAAGATGCAAGAACCTCAGAGCCAACTCTTCAGGTGTTTTCTGCCCAGAAAGAGTTCCCCCTGACCACCATTAATACGACATCACTTCAGATCTGGAAGCCCCAGGGCTTATTTTTCCACGAAGACACATTTTGTGGCTTTATTTGTTTTTTAAATGAAGATATGACCATCTCCCATGGAGACCTGGCACCGTCTTGACAAAAGTTTTGGTGCCAAGCCTAAAAGTCTGCTTTCAGTTGCATTTCATTTTTCTCTTAGTTCATTAATAAGCATTTAATACCTCGGGTTTGTGTGCATTTAATATTCTCCCCAGCCCTTCAGTTTTTCATTTGAAAGGAATAATTCAAGTACTTTTTAAATATTATTTCGTTACTGTTCACAAAACACTTCTGACAGAAAACAGCATTTCCATTCTGGTTTAAAACTTGTAAACAGCCTTTCCCCTTTATAAAGGAATAAAGTGTGTTTATTCACCCACCAAATGCCAGCAAGCAGAGAGCTATGGGGAGCCTGTTAAGCCCGGGAACTTGGTGTTCAAAAATAATAAATAGTAATGCTGGTTTCTCCATCTTTCCTCCCAAGGTTTAAGAACTCTTGGCACCACTGCCCAGCTCGAGCATATAAGAACAGGTTCTGTATTAAAGCATGAGCTTAGTTTAAGGAGATTTATCCTTTTTCCCTTGGTCTGCAGCACCTGAATAACCTAATTGAGGGTTCTCTGCTATGGGTCATGTAATCTAAGCGGATAACTAACAGCAGAAGCAAGATTTGTTCCCAAAAGGAACTGAGGGTCTCATAGCAAGCACTTGACCTTCTGGTCATGGTCCTCTCCCTGCCCCAAAGGAAAATCTGAGCCCACCAGAGTGGAGATGGATAGGGAAAAGGAAGGAGTTCAAAGCAGGAGGAGGGAAGTGTGATCAGAGCAGGGAGGAGGGTTGCCACTCCAAGGCTCTGCAAAATCACTAAACACCCTCAAACGCTGCTCCCTCCTTCCCCAGCACAGAACATTTCACATCTGGAGAGTTAATTCTGCCCGTCAGTCACTCCCCACACTGATCTGGAATACCCAGCCAGCTACAGGCTACATAAATATTGACAGGGTGCAATCCTAAATAAATAGATCTGCTCAAACATTTGTATTGACCACTCTGAGAAGGCAAAACAAGTCCTGGGAGAGAGGGAGTTTCATCCAGTCCCAAATTGGATAAGCACAGATGCAGACAAAGGCTCTGGGTAAAGTCCTTTGCTCATGTCCTAAACACCAGCTGGGGGATGAGGAAGAAAAGGAAAGCCCTGGAGAGACAAGGAGGCAAAATCCTTGCATGGGAATTATGCCTTGACAAGACATTTGTTTTTCTGGTTCTGTTGCCTTCTGGTCAAGTAACTTGAAAATTCAATAGTGTGCACAGAGAACTGGGGCAAGGGAGGAGAGGAAAGGCAGTGTTCCTCTGGGGACGATCAATCACAGGAGGAAGGCTGCCAAATCACCCTCGAGCTGCCCAAGTGTGTTTATGGATGAGATTAGAGAGCTCCTTCTGGGGATCAAAGGAAAGCTCTCCCCCAGGAGCATGCTTCCTTCAACTCCCAAATTCCCAGAGGACTCCTTTAGAAGCATCACCCGCAAATATTTTCTCTGGGAGGGTCACAATCCCTCGAGACTCATTAAGGACCTTAAAAGAAAACAATGCTTAATTTGAGGGAATCTCACTTCATCCAGTTTCGAGTCAAAACTACACGTGGATGGGAATGCTGTGTTTTTTGGATGCACAGCCCTGAGTCTCAGTTTCTAACCCAAAAGGTGAGCGCTGGTGCATCACCACCACCCTGCGCTGTAATTAAACTGGAAATTCTCATTCAGAGTTTCAGCCCTCGTGCAGCCAATAGCATTCATCTCGCTGATATCAAGCCATGAAAAAATAATAACTACAACAGGAGCTTGCAGGAGAAAATGAGCATTGCAAGTCATCCGGTTTGGATCACCAGAGTTCAAACCCACCAGTGGCTGCAGCCTTGCAGCTCGTGGCCCCTGGTAATGGGAACTTGCCTATTTCATGAACTCCGAAAGCAATCCAAAGGAGAATCATTCTTCATAATTGTTTTTCAACTTCTCCTCCAGCTGGAGGAATAATGACTGCACAATTCTCCTAACAACATGATCATAATCTATCAGTTCTATGAACTATAGAATGAACCCAAAGAGATAATTGGTGCAGGCACTGAATGATAAACATGTCAGGATTATGATTTCTTTGCTTAAAAATGAAACGAAGATATGATTGGAAATGCCATGCTTGGGGAGTACGAGCAATATTCCCATGCTCCATCATCCAAATTAGTTTATAATTTGCATACACTTGTATTTTTAGGCATTGTTCGAAGGCAGGGGAGCTGTAAAACATTAAGATCCAAACATCATCAGACTTTGTCCTTCAACGGCACCTTCCCAGTAAAGATCCCGACGTGCGTCAGGAAGCCCCATTATCCCAGGAGCAGCTGCGGAGGTGCAGTTCTGCCGGGAGCCCCGGGGGGTTTATCACCTCCTTCCAGGGGGGTTTTACAGCCCCAGAGATTTGCTCTGAGAGCGAGGTGTGCACACACACGCCAGCAGCAAGCTCAGCAGGCAATGAATTTTAGTGTTGCACCTTCCCGACGCTCCCAGAGGGACGACAAACCCAGGCTGACATTCAGCTCGTAACAAAACCCAAACCACAGCAAAATTCACCTGATTTCCATGTTTTTTACAAGCGCTGCTGCACAGCCCTCAGAGCTTAACGAACCACGGTGCTTTCTTGGGTTAAACATGAGGCAAAACCACCAACAACCCAAAGTGCCTTCACGGGTTGAGGGAGCCTCTGCCTCCCCTCCCTCCTGCAGTTTTCAGCAGCAATGCAAAAGAAAAAGGGAGGGAAATGGGCATCTCCCAAAATCTGGGGAGGGGATATTTGGGCTCCAAGTCTGATTCACGCCCTCATCCTGTGCAAAGATGCCCCACATCCCACCAAAGCCCCCATTTTCCCTGCCCACAGAAGCCTTTGCAGCCCACGGGGACTCCTCGGGGAGCACTAGGTGGAAACGGGAGCCTGCTGAACCATGAAAGAGCAACTAACAGGTCCCTCTGCCTGTGACTGTTCCTGTCACTGCTCAGAAACCCCTCGGGGCTCCCTGTGGGAGCCACAGCCAGCCTGGCTGCTCATTCCATATGGCACCCATTAGCCTGTTGCTGGGATGGCACCGACGGCGCGTGGCAGGAGCCAGCTGCCAGCCAGCCGTGCGTGGAGGCACCGCTTCCCCCGGACAGCCCTTCCTCCAAAGAGGATGGGGAGGAAGGAGAAACATGGTCCTGCATCCTCTGCCAGACCCAAATACTCTGGTGGGCTTTGCTGCAGCCCCTCCAATGGGCCCTCCCAAACACGCTGCGCAGGGAGAGGAGCCTTTCCCAAAAACCAGCATCGCACAAGGACATGGGATGGGAACCGTGGAAAGGGGCATCTCTGTTCTGGGACAGGCTCTGCAGGAGTCAGGAGCAAGGGGGGAACACCAGTACAGGAAGCTTGAAAGATTAAAGCACCAATTCCATCCTTTCTCTGCTAAAACAGAGTCCCTTAAAGCCAGTCTACTGAATTAAAGAGGAAACCCTAGAGAGCCTCCATGCTCATGAATAAATTCAATTTGCCATCTCATTTTTGAACTTATAAAAGCCAAAGCTCTCTAAACAAGAGACAAAGTCTCACACTATGCCTTCAGGCACCTGGAGACGAGCCCTCAGACAGGGCATTAGGCTTCTTGGGGCGCTCAACCAAACCAGCTCCACGTGCCTTGTCCCATCTCAGAGCCCCAGTCCTGGTGACCAAAGCCCGTGTCACAGGAGTTGGTCACCAAACAAACAGCCAGGACAGGAAGGGAATTTGCATTAAATCTTCCTATGGCATTATTATTTTTATTTCACTTGTATTATTGTTATTATTTACTTGTATTTTCCCCCTCGTTGCTTCACGCTGCCTAATCCAGCATTGCAGCGACACAGCACCTCTGCACAGGCACTGCTCCCTCACCCCCTGCCTGCCAACAAAACAAATCCACCCTTTAAATAACAGCAAACTAAAATGCAGTTTGATGGAGACAGGAACAGCAGCCCCTTGGCTGAAGTTACCCAGCACCTCTGCTTTTTCTATACCTGACAGAACCACCACCAGCATGGCTCCTCTGGGATACAGCAGGCACGGATTGCTTGGCCTGGCTCCTGCTTGCAGAAGGCTGGATCTGCACTCCAAAGGCTGCCTGCGGCCAAAGGCACCTGAGCAGGTTTCTAATGCGGCCGCAGTGCAGGGGAAAGGAGCTCCAGCACATCCCAGGCACCGGAGCCACGGGATGATTGCTGAGAATGACCCCCCATCACGCCTGCCCTCACTCCTCCTGCTGGGTTCAGTGCACTTGGGAGCTCTGGGTTCATGCTGGGAGCAGGACAGAAGTAAATCTGGATGGACATTCACTGGATTTCGCAGATCCCACCAAGCCCAGCCCTGTAAACTCTGGGGTTTGTGGCTGTGGCAGCAGAACTGAGCAGGAGGAACAACCCTTGGGCAGCTGAGACTGAATAGATCTGATCACATCTCTCACTCCCTCCCCAAAAACTGCCACTCGAGCCCTAGGAGTGGCATTAAAGGCTCCATGATTTTTCCTGTGTTTTACTGTGTGCTGGGAACACGGACAGCACATTCCTTGCTCAGCACTCAGGAGCCAGCACCAAAGCACAGTAGAAACTCAAGCCAATTGAATTATGTGCTGTAATGTGTTCAAGAAATACTGACATACTTGTCAAACTCTTCACAATTCCTCCCTTCTCTTTCCCTTTTTATTTCTTAAATTTCTGACTAGCTCTATAGATCATTGGATAACATTCAGAAAATCATCGGGATGATTTGCTTTTCTTTCCCCATCATTGCCATCAAATGAAGTTATTTGTGAATACATGTGCTGGAAACCAAACCAAACCAAACCTGACAAGTCTATTTTCACCGTCGGGCAAAGGCACCGAGGTGTGCAGGGCCCTGTGAGTCACGCCTGGGTGCAGCACCAGGAAGGCACTTTTAGGGAGCAGGGGAAGCAAGGTGGGCAGAGTGTGACTGCAGGAGGAGCTGGGCTGGGATTTTACACCGGGGGAAGGTTGCACAGTAATTCCCTAATGACAGAAAGCTAAGAAAGCCACAGTACACAGGGAAATTCCCTCCTCTCTGATAAGATACAGTGGGGTTTGGAGTTGCAGTACCCCAGTGCCACCTATTACTAAGCCATTAGCAGCAGAGTAATATTCTAATAGTTAACAATTTGACTAATAAGCCTCTCTGGCAGAGGGAAAGCTAAGACAAAAGGCAGTGCCTGGTGCACCAATTTATCCTGATGATAAACTCCTGAATCAGAGACAACCATGTTGAGGGTTGCTGAGGGAATCCTAATCCTCTCCTTCCAGGGAAACACAGGTGCTCCTTCCATGTACCTGCTCCTCTACAGCAACACTTTATATCTGCATTGCAAACCTCCAGAGGCTACAAAAGATGACATTCCTCATGCAGCACATCCCCAGAGCCCAAGCACACACCTTCACCACCTTCTCCCAGCCAAACTGCAAGAGTCCTTTTCCCTCCCAGCTGTGGCTGGAGATTCTTCCTGGAGAGCTGGTTCAAGGGCCAGCAGAGGCTTCTGGACTTCCAACCTCAGAGCCAAACCCTGAGGTTTTGCCAGGGGGACACAAACAAAGCCAGCAAGCAACAAGGTGCACAGCCCGGGGTGGGAACCAGGAGCCAAATGCTCTGGCTCAGGCACACACCGTGTTAATCATGGCACTTTCTGGATTTAAAATCTTGATGCTTGTGAAATCTCTTCCCAAGAGGATGCCTGGAATAAATTGTCATCTGATAATAGCTACCAGGTGGCGAGGGAAGAAAAAAGCAGACATGCACAGAATGTTTTGACTTCAAACTCATGTGGATTGTCAGGGAGGGAGTGTATTTTGTGTCCCTCCCTTGTCAGGGAGGGAGTGTATTTTGTGTCCCTCCCTTGTCAGGGAGGGAGTGTATTTTGTGTCCCTCCCTCGTCCCTGCCTCCCCCTCGCCATTTTCACCCCCTTCATGGATTTTTTAAAATTATTTTGGCTTTCTTCAAGTGTTAGGCCAACTGCCTGGGGCAGCAGCTGAGGTTGGTGGCAGAGTCCAGAGCAAACCCCCACCACCCTTCAAAGGCTCAGGGGTGGCCAGGTTGAGGTCACCACACTGGCTCCTCACCTCCCCTCTAATTAAGTGAGCAGATAAACTCTCCACAGACATCCCTGCTCCTCTCTTCCCTTCTCCCATTTTTCCTACCCCCTGCCTTATCCATCTGCCCCTCCTCGCTCCCCATCATACCTGTAACCTTTCCCATTAACACCTGCCCAGGCAGGGAAAACCCTTCCTGAGCTCAAAGCATCTGCTCCTAATCAATTTGCCACGGAGCCTGTCTCGGCCTCGGGCAAGGAGCAGGCACAGAACTCCCTCCCCATCCAGGATGACATTTCCAGGGCAGGGGAGCAAAGGGCAATCCTCTCCCCAGCTTCAGAGGCCAGTAGAAGGCAATGTCAGAGCTCCCTGCTGCATTTGGAGAATGCACATCCCTTTCTTCCTGTTCCAGGAACGCGATGCTTGCTCAGTGCAAGCCTGCGAACAGGCACACACACAGATTACATCTTGTTCTTAGCAGGAAGGGATATTGACTTGGAAAATATCAAAACCGCCTCTGAGCCCGCAGCACCCCCCTCACAAAACAGAAAAAAAAAAAAGAGATTGAATCAGAGAAGAGGAGATATTTTACTACACAGAATACTTGAGGGAATTAGGTTCTATAATGAGGAGGTCGGCACGGAGAGCAAGAAGGAACTTTTAAATGGCATCTTGGGATTTTAGAGGTCCCTGTCAGAACACACACGACCCAGGAGGGACTGTGGCAGCAGTAGAAGCTGCCAGGAGGGCAGAGCTGCTCAGCCCACCCCTCGTGTGAGGGGACATCCAGCTGAGGGTACTGAGAATGATAACCAGGAGAGCAGCAGCCAGTCACCTGCACGAGTGGGAAGACCTGCTCGAGTCCAGGAACCACAGAGGCCTTGCCCTGGGCAGGTCAGTGCTGCTGAGAAAACACAGCATCCCAAAACCAGCCTTGCCTCTGCCTCTCTGCTTCCACAGCTCAATTCCTGCTCCAGACACGACTCAAGGAAAAATAAAGTGGCCAGAGGCAAGCACTAATGATGAGTGCCAATCTAATGACACATGTAATACAGTCGGCTCCATTGCAAATGTAATTGCAATCATAATGCAATCAATACCAGTGGAAACACCGTATTTATACAGGGCCTTTCATCACTCACATGTAATGCAGTCAGTGCCAGTGCAAATATGCCAGCATCTGAAATAAAATATTTGCCACACATCTCATGCACATGCAGACCAAACACTGCATTCGGGAGAGCCTTGTGATGTGGAAGGCTTTGGGAGGTTTCTGGGCATGTGAAAAACTCATGAGAAACAAAATAAAAATCCTGAGTCCAGCTATACTTGGGAAAACCATAAAACCTCCATTCACATTGAATTCTCCTTAGCTTAAGTCACGATTTCCACATTGCTCTCCCTGTCAGTTCTCTGCCCCAGCATATTGCCGTGGTCAGGCAGTCATTAACCTCCTGATGGGGAGAAAATGGGGAGAAACGCTCCTGTCTGCTGGCTGGGGCAGCCTCCAAATCCTCCCCACAAGTGCTGCACCAGAGACATGTGGTCCTGCTTCACCCAGTGGTGCCAGCGGGACCCAAGCCTCAGCACCGCCTGCTGACATCCCTGGAGATACCAGTGTGACTGGTCCCATTAAGGTGAAGCAGCTGAAGGACTCTGCCCTTACACTCTGGAAAGAGAACACTCCAAAGGCTTCTACAACTCTGGAGCCCGGCAGCACTGGGAGAGCACAGAAATCCGTCCTGCCCTCGCTCGCCATCCCATCTGCCCTCTGAATCTGATCCAGACAGTCCATCATGGCTCTTGACACATTTAATGTCTCAGTAAAGAAAAACACGATGTGTTGATGCTCCTGTAAAGCTCTGACAACTGACAGCCTAATGGCTCCTTATTTTTTCCCAGATGCAGTTTAGAAAATGAAATAAATTTCGGTCCTTAAGCAGGCTGGCTGCTCCGTGAGTAACGCCTTTGCTGCGCTCCCAGGCACCAGCACTGAGCTGCAGGGAGCAAGGATGGCAGAGGGAAAGGACAGCACGAGGGGTGGAGGCAGATGAAGGAGTTGTTCAGTACTAACTTATGTGTCTAAATCCACCCAGAGTGCCCTTTGCTCCCATTTGCTGCACGCAAGAGCCAGCACCCAAAACTCCAGCACCCAAAACTCCCATCACCCAAAACTGTGATGCTGCTGTCCTACCCCGGAAAGAACAGGTGGGGAAACAGGACCCATCCTGTTAGGATGGGTTTTAGGATGATTAGGAGAAGGTTCTTCCCCCAGAAGGTGGTTGGGCACTGAACAGGCTCCCCAGGGCAGTGGGCACAGCACCAAACCTGACAGGCTGCAGGGTATTAAGCAGTGCTGTGTAATTAGGCTAAAGCAGTGCGTGGCCACAGGACTGGGAAGTGTGATGGAAAGCCTTTCACAGGGAGAGGGCCAGGTCCTTGTGGAGCACAGCCCAGCCATTACTCACTAGCCATTACTCCCGGATGAGTTACCCAGCCTCGAGCCAGCACTCTGCAAACCCTTCCTCTGAAATGCTTCTGAGGCTCTGAGTGATGGAAGATGGACAGGGCTGGAGCTGAAGCTCTTATCTCGTCACAAAGCCTCTGGAGGGCAAGGAAGGAGGCTTAGGGGTGGGGACACCACATGGGGTCCTGATGGAGCAACCCACCCACTTCCCAGCATCTGGGATGCAGCTCTCTCCCCTGGCAGAGGAGGAGGGATGGGGGCAGTGGGGGCCTGCTGCCTCTCTCCCCATACCTGTGACAGTCAGCATGGGACATGACATCCCCTCCAAACCATCACACAGCTGGAAACCCCAGACAGGGAGCTGGATCCCAACCACCCAGATTTTCGGGGACCTTTGCAGTGCCTGACATCATTTAGAGGGCACTGCAGTGGTAGGAGCCACTCTGATCTTGATAGTGTGGAGCTTTCAGCTCAAAGTTTTCTCCCTTTCTATTTTCCCCAATTAATGAACTCTTTCTAGGCCATTTCCCCCCTTCTCATGAGGTCTTGCCCCCTGCTGCAAAGCACAGCTGCTGGGTGGTGGGATCGGGTGCTGTTGGACCCCACCAGTCCATACCAGTGAGAACAAGCACCAGTGACCCCGTGGCTTGCAGGGTCACCCCCAGCCCCCCAGACTGAAGGCTCAGGAGGCTCCTTTGTGACCCCACAGCTCCCCACAGGAGGGGAAAGCCAAGCAAAGGGACAGGATGGTTGCAAAGCCGACAAGGATGAGCTCTGCTGCATCCCCACACAGCCCAGCCAGAGTGTGGGGTGGGGGCTGCAGCCCGCTCTCACACCCCCCAAACCCTGGTGCTGGCAGGAAACAGCTCACACAGCCCCTCTGAGCAGCCTCCCCGTGCTCACACCCCAGCTGGAGCCCGGGGGGGCCCGGACCACCTGCACACACCACCCCCCTGGCACAGCGTCGAGCACAGACTGTTCCTTTCAGCACTTTTCTCACCCCAAATTCCCTGCTCTCCCCCTCCCTCACTGCCAGAGGCTATTTTTCTCTTGATCCAGGCCAGCTTCAAAACCAGGGCCACCGCAGCACCTCCTTGCAGGTGGTATTTACATCCCTCCAGAGGAGCTAATTGCATTCCCACCCGTACTCAGGATGACCCCATTTCTTTTTTGGAGGCATCCAGGACTCAGAAAAGGGATGAGACGGGAGAACATTCTGCAGGTTGCTCTAAGACAAAACATTTTCAAAGAGGACACTCAAGGTAGGAGAGAAAAGCCAGCACTAACTGCAGGAGGGCTGGCCAAAGGGAGCAAAGGGATGGGAAGCAGCAGAGGAGAAATGAGGGAAGTTCCAAAGCATTGGGAACATCGAGGCAAGGACACAACCAACCTCATCTCCCTGGCTCTGCTGCAGATGAGTTCATCCCAGATTAGGAAAGCTGCTTCACTTCACTGTGCCCCCCCAAACCTGTCGCTGCAAGAAAGGCACATTCTGGAAAGCTTGGGAGGACAGGGAGAAGGCAGAGAGGAGGACAGAGGTAAATTGAGGCTCAATAGCTGCCAGGAGCCACTGAAAGGACCAGTCTCCCTCAGAGCACAGCGAGACACATGGAGTGATGAAGCCGCCAAGAAGTTGTAATCAGGACTAATAGTTTGAGGTTCTTAATATTCCTGCAATCCAATAAATCAATGGCGCTAAATACGAGCGCGGGAAGGCGAGCACCGGATTGACAGGACAAATTAGGTTGGGCTGCAGGGAGAGATTCCTCAAACAGTTTGTTCCATCTGAGCTCACAGGGTGCTGCAGGAGACATCCCTCAGGTGAGCTGTGCCTCCTGTCCAGACGCCCCTCCTGGCATCCTCCCGCTCCCTGGGTCCTTGCCATGCTCAGGGAAGCAGGAGCAGCCCCACCCCACCCCAGACGTTGCACAAACATTAACCAGTTGTTCACCTTGCTGCTCCCAGGGCACTGAGAGGATTAGCTCAGTGTTTACCCTGTTTCTTTATGTGTGCATGTAAGCCACTATTCAAGTGCCAGGAATTATTATTAGAGATATACAAATGCTGGGATTTACAGTAGGATTAGTACCCTAAAACAGGTATTCCTCCTCTGATCCTTCTGAGTATCCCAAGAAAGACTGTTGTATTCCAGGCGAAAACAGTGATGCATAACCTTCAAATCAGAAGGAGAGGAATAAGGCAACCCAGCTCTTCCAAATCCTCTAGAAGACCCCTTGCAATTACAGGAGATCTAGATCAGATCTTACACAAATACCGCAGCTATAACCTCAGCTGAGTTATAAAACACACCTACGGAGTAAATGACTCGAACATTCTGGGTTCGGGACCTAAGAGGCCATCCAGACAGCTCCTATCATATCTACCTCATTCCACACTAAACTCAAACTGAACACAGCCCAGAAATGTGTTAGCAGCAGAAAAAGTGGGGTGGACAGATGTGTCTTGTCCCTGTGTTAGCCAAGGGACATCTGCAGAGAAACCAGGATATTCAGCCCAGTCATCTCCACCTTCTCCTCAATCCTCCAAAAATGAAAGAACCAGCCTTACCATACCAGTCTCTGTACCCCTTGTCATATGGAACGTTCCCAGGTCCTTAAATCATTCTTGTCTCCCTCTGACAAAGGATTGGAAGGGCTGAGATTATTTATCTTAAAAAGGAGACAAATAGGAAGTCTTATGATAAATGTATATGAATTAATGAATGAGAGAGACAAAGTACATCTGGTATTTCTACCCTCCCTGCCTTGCAACACAAGAAGTCCCCTTTGATTCCACTGAAATAGTGACAAATTCAAAACTGATGAAAAGAAACACTTTCCCCAACCAGCCTATGAAATCCATCAAAGCCCAGAGCTCGGGAGGTTTCAAAGACATTTATATCAATAACACAGCTATCCAGAGCTAATGGTCAATGCTAATGAAAAGGAGAGAATGAGTTTAAGGCCCTCTCTAATGACTGCAGTGGGCTGGACAGAAATCCTGGATTTAGCTGGCAATTCCAACCTGGAAAAACTTCAACCCACGTATTTTCAGCTTCGGTGCTGCGTGGATTTACTGGGGGAGATGGTTCTCCACAACTCCGCTGCTCCTGCCTGTGAGTCAGGGCCCATTTCACAACCCTGCTCTAGGCACTATCCCTGTGAATTCCAACAGATCCTCCAAGGAAACACTTGTATTCCCCTTCCTACATCCCACCCAGGAAAAAGACCCCAAGGAGGTCTGGAAAGCTTGTTTCATCACACACCAGCTGTGAGTCCACACTAGAACTGCAGTCTGAAGTCCTCCAGTACTTATTATTTCATGTTAAAATTCATCTATATTCTTTACCCCTGAATTACCAATACAGGAGAGCACCACTGCTCTATTTTTTCTGGGAGTTATTCCTTTGTCTTTGGTCTCTTGCCATCATGACTGTTATTGATATCAAAAGCAGTGCCCAGAAACTTCAAACGAAAGGGAAACCTCGATTAAGTACACATTGTAAGAGATGCTCCCTGCCCTAGAAAGCACAGACACAGGAAGAAAAGAAAGATTTGAAAACATCCCCAAGGTCACAGAAGGAGCCTGCAGCACATCCAGGAGATAAAAAACAGAGCTAAAGCATCCCTGTCCATGAGCCCTGACTGAAATCCACCCCTCCTCCGGTTCTTACATCACCTGGGGTTGAAAGTTTAGTGTGTGGGTTCTGCTGTGATGGGACCAAGCCCAGCCCACAAGATCTCCCTTCTTAAAACTCAGGGTCTGGACAAGCACGTTGCAAGGACCTCAGCTCCCTCTTCCCTGCATCACCGCAACATACTCCTTCCTTTTATTCCCACCACATTCTTCGTGGCTGGCAGGGACCTTTGCACGTTAAAGGTTAAACTCATAATATTAAGGCCAGGTAATTAAGGCCAGATCTCCAATGAGTCCTGATTATAGATTGGGGAGGTCAATGCACAAAGTCAGGAGAGGGATGGACTCCTCCCAAGGGCAGCTCACAGCCTCTCCTTCTCCACTGACACGGCCTGGGACTTTATCAGACAACTGAACTCAGATGGTGTGAAAATCCTCCACACCTCTAAGCTCTAAATCACAAACTGGAAACTACTTGAGCAGAATGGCACTTCCCTACACAAATCCATTGCAAACCACTGTGCACATTTGTCCTGGCCATCAGCAGTTGCAATGATCACTGTAAGAGGGTTGAACACGGTGGAATGTTCTTTACTCTGGAGTGCAACATGCCCATTATTAAGTGCTATATAATGCTGAGCTCCTGCTGTAAAAGGGTCTTCAGAAATGACAACATAAAGAATTAACAGCCTCCAAAACAGGACTCAGGTGAAACCTGATAGTTAAAGCCAGGAGAATTTTATATCAAAATCCTGCAAGTTTCTCAGGAACATAACACAAAGCCATAAATCACATTGGCTTTGCTTACAAGGTTGGTGGAACTCAGGAAATATAAAACCCCAAAAACTTTTGATGAACATCCCAAGTCCTGAGCTTGTTACACGGTTCTGAGGAACTGTTTGTCAAACCCTGTTTACCAACACATCCTCAAATAATTCAGGGACTTCTGCCAAGTGTCAGGTAAATATTTCTCAAAATAATAAAGATACAGTCCTGGCCCAAAGAAGGTGTAACATTGTGATGGCAGGTAGAGGACATGTCTTGTGATGCCAAAGGGATGAGCCCTCTGAGTGCTACAGGAGTCCAACTCTGATCTGGGTGAGACAACCCCCACCCTCAGCTCCTCCATCCCAAATTCCTCTGCCCAAAGTAGCGACAGAACCCTTCTTCACCCCCACCTTCTAGGCTTTAGCGTGGAAATGATGAGCAAGTGCTCAAACACTAAATAAAGGCCATAAAAAACAACAGAAAAAAGAAAAGGGTCATTGCAAGCACTCAGAGATTGTTCTTCAACAAACCACCAGCACGTTCCACCACATGCTCCAGCTCATGTCTCCAACCTGACCCTGAAAACCACAGCACTGCATGGTCCAGTCACCCAGCCCGACCCTTGTGAGACACTTTATGGGAACGTGTGCATTAGCAAACAAAATCTGACACAGAAATAAAGTTGGAGAGGAGTTTTGGTGGTTTCATTTAGGTTGTGTTCCTTCCACTGGCTACGGGTTATCGATCTCTGCAGAGAAGAGTCAGCAGCCACCGCCGACGTGCCGTCCCTCAGCCAGGGGTAATGTACGACTGTTGGGAACCACAGTTAACTGATGAACCCATCTGGCAGGGGAGTGAGAAGTGATTGATTTACTCCCCATCCTGGTACTTAGACTTTTCACCCTCAACAGGCCACGAAGGCTCGTTCATCATCTTCATCAATCAAGCAGGCAAATATCATTAAATCTGCAGGCCACAAGCAGCATCATTTATATCTTTGTCTATTTTTTTTGTTGTTTGTTTCGAAAGTTTGCCACCTCTTCTTCCCACATCCCTTACTGAAAAATAGTGCTTTCACCTGTCAGGGATTCAGTGAGGTGAAATGGAGAAGCTGAATCCTGCTAAGAAGGGATGGTGCTGGGCTTTGGGTTCTCATCTCTCCCAAGCCACTGGGGATGCTCAGAGGTGCAGAGCATTCCCAAATACTCCAGAGCTGTCCAGCCCTGTACCACATCAGTGATGTCTGACTGGGTTCAGCTCATGATCACTGTGTGCTACTGAACCCATCAAGGGTGTTTTGCTTGACCCAGAGCACAGCATTAAAGTCACCAAAGCAGCACCACACAGGATCTGGCACAAACCAGGTTAATTCCTCAAAATTCAGTGGAGCAGCAACCACCTGCTTTATGCTGTTCATCTTCCCTATAACTTCCCCAGGACAGTGGGGACTTTCAGCTTATTAACACTGTTTATGCAATGATTTGTTCCTTAATGCACTTTTTCAAAGTCGCTTTTTCCAGAGCGCGGAGCCTTCAGCAGCACATACTGACACCACCAAGCACAGAATGTGCCAGAAGGGAACACAAAACCCATCAAAAAGCAGGGACAGGTTTGAGGCCATCCTGCAGCAAAGCTGACACTTCATCCTGGCAGGTTCCCTCCCATCCCAGGGCTGTGTGAGCCCACCCTCTGCTTAGCTGAGCACTCTGACCAGCCCTCAGTCAAGGATGAATGGGTAGATGGACAACAACTGCCAACGAGTTCACTCCCTCCTCTCCCAGCAAGACACTCCATTAGAAAAGCTTTTAAAAAAATACCACTGGAAAACACTGGACAAAATAATCTGACTCAGGGAAATTTCAGGCGAGTTCAGAATAGCCTGGAGTGAAAACCCGGCTCTAACGCGACTGAAAGAGCCTCGTGAAGGAACAGATGCAGCAGCCAGGCTGTAAATTAAATCACCGAAGGAAGGTTGGAGGAGCCAAATGAGATCTCCACCTGCCATTACTTCCGAGGCAGGGAAAGGGCCGGGCGTTCCGAAGGAGGGCGATGGATAGGCAGACAAATCATTTTATTAGCCTTAATTGCCATTTCAATACCATACCCATGTCTCCACATAAGCCTTCATTCCGTGCAAAGTTGTCAGTTCATGTCCTGAATGGGCCAGGCTTGTTATCAGCAAGGCGTTTACAGCCCCTGGGCTGTGCATTAATTAAAAAGGCTTTGTGCTGAGGCTCATTCATTAGCACACTGCTCCTTTAATCACTGCCTCTTCAGCCACCGGGACAATCTATAAATCTCCTCAAATATGAAATAATGAAGTGGAATGGTTCAATTTATTACAATGTAATAAGGCAGGATAATAGGGGGGTGGACAGGGTGGCACTGGAGCTGTCTCCTTGCCCAGTCTTCCCACCTCATTACTGACAGAGACCATGGATGAGAAGAGCAGAAGGGATGTAGGCGAGGACAGGGATCTTCCCATCTCCTGCCATCCCACCCTCATGAAACCCAGCTTGCCACAAGGGATTGAAGATGATGCTGAAAGCCAGACAAGGTTTGGGAGGACACAGGTAGGTTTTCCCCTGAAGAAGTTCCAAAGATTTTGCTCTTTGATGCAGACACAGCATCCCCTCAGCAGGAGGGTAAGTCTCTTATTCTACATCCCATTTTCCCATCTGCACCCCCATTTTCCAACCTCTCCTTCCTTAGATCTTGTTCCATCATTCCTGGAAGGATCCAGGTTGTGACAGGCAGTGCCAAGGAGCAGATGTTCTAGGGAACATCAACAAGCTACAAAAATCCACATATTAACTCAACACAAAGCTCCTGTTTCTCCTCTCATGGCTCATCTCCCAGCTGGGCACTCAAGTCAAGCTGCCAAATAAAATATGACTGTACACAATGGGTTAATTAACAAAGAGAGAAAGGTGAACATTAGCCTGGCTTTGCATTTCCTAAATAAATGCATCAAGGACACTTAACTAGTGAGGGGAGGCCAAACATGAATTTTTCTTGTGACGAAAATTGCAGACTAAAGATGCCAAGGAAAGAAGCAAAACTTCCAGCTATTTTAGAAAAGCAGCCACGGTATCCAAAGAAAGTGCAAAATGAAAACTGCCCATACAGAAGTTAACAAAAGCTAATTACGCTCTAGCATAGAAGGAGAGTGTTTAGAGAAAAGCAGGATTTGTAAAGAGCATTGTGGTGGATTTTGAAAAATTACTTTTCCCTGTCAAAAGATACCTAGTAAGGAACATCCAGTTCGTATTATAACAGCTCTGCAATTTGCTACTTTATTTTCAATGCTCTCCCTATTCAGTCTTAGAAAGCCTTGAATTCTTATGCACGATCAGCTATATAATTAATGTGGCTATTAATATAATTAATACAACACGTTGCTTTATCAAAGTCAAAATTAATTCCCAGGAAACTGAGTTGTGATAAATTCACGATAAGGAAAAAAAAAAAAATAAATTATCAGAATAACCCATTTCAACATTTTCTTTAAAACTGAAGTCTGCTTTAAAGACTTTATTTCAAAACGTGAAATCGTTCAGGATTTTTCCACATGGACTATAAACATGCATCATTTTAACTGACCCAGCCTAACCCTGGTGGGAGGGAGTGCCCTGGTCTAGGAAAGCACTCAAGGGTTTCATTTTTTCTCCCCGTTCATTATCAGAAGTAGATTTAAAATAACGTTAGAGGACAGGAAAATTGTTTCTTCCCCCGTGTTAGAAAGGACCGACCGAACACGCTGTTCAAACCCACAGATCTTTAATATTAGCAATCTGCTAAGTGCTAATTTGTCAACACGAAACCTTTCATCTCCAAGGTTCCCAAAACACTTCATTTGCTCGAGAGTCACTCGTCCCACCACAATAAGATTCATATTATCCATATGGCGCCGCGAGCAGGAGCTTTGGGTTCCTCTTCCCCTCTAAGAAGGGCTCCTCCAGGAGTCAGGCAACTAATTACCACTCAAGTCAATGAATTAACCCTGTCCCTGACTGCTCTGCGAGTTTCAAGGTGCTTTTTAGAGGGAACAGCAGGCTGGGGTCCTTCCCATCAGAAAACTCTATTATATGGATCTTCAAAAAACCTCATTACTACAAAGCCACGAGCATTCAATCCCATTAATAAAACACATCGGTATTTACTTATAATATTAGTCACTTAAATTGCAGTTTTATTTTCTGGCTTGCTCTTTCAAAGTATTTTACCACATTAAATTAAGTCCCCCCTCCTTTGGGCCGGTTCAGCCCTGAGGTTTGCCTTTGAAGCTTTTCCTCAAGGCGAGTTTGATTTTGTGTCGGGAAGGGAAATGGCAGACAGGATCTGTTCTTCCTCAAAACCCTCATTTCCTTCTGGCGAGGGGACATGGCGTGGGGGCAACCCCACCCCTACTCTATTGAAGTGCTATGGGGATGAAGAGTTAAAATGCTGCCAAGAGAGGAATGGCAATGAATCCATAAACTTTTCTGGAGGCAGCAAAATGTTTTTGCAGGACGTGTTCGCTCATCGCCCCTCGTCGCACTGGGGTTCTCCGGCTCGCACCGGGGGATAAGCAAGATAAAAAATGAAACAAAACCACCCTGGGACCCACTTTTCTTCTCTGAAGGGATCTCCAAACTTGGAATCACCAGCTTTTCCTAAGAGCTGCACCCTGGGTTTGGGCTGGAGGGAGGAAGCCACGCTTAGTGCAAGCTGACAGCGGCATCGCCCTTGACTAGATGGAGGATGACAGCGGCTCCTCCGGAGTCACATCTTGGCCCATGCTGGAACAAATATGCTTCCAGCAGGCGATGAAGCTGAGTAAATCAGAGATGACAATAGAAGTATCGAGGAAATTGTCCGTCTGGGAGACAGAGCACACCCAGCACACAAGGTTCAGCTTTAATTTGCAAGGAGACCCGTGCGCTCGAGAGGTTGTGGCAGGAATACCAGTGTAAATGATATCACCACGGGCACCGAACGGGCAGCTGGCTCCCCAAACTATTAGCTGGTAACACCAATCCTCAGTAATTCCAGCTATTAAAAACAACTTAAAGAGGACTCAGATCTCATTTTGCAGAGAGCACAGGGGTCTCGATGACTATTTTTAAAGTCTTCCTGCACTGGAGTTAACAGTCTATGGCTTTGATATGTTCAGCTGCTGTGCTGCTTCTTCCAGGTTTATTAAATTCACAAGCAGAGAGACAGGATGGCTTGTTATTTTTCCCAAAGAATCCCCAGAAAAAAAGGGCAAAGCTTCTCAGGCATAAATCCAATCTGCAAACTCAGAAACCATGGGGGTCCTGGAGACCCCCTCCTCAAGACCACACAACAAATCAGATAATTGTTGTTACATGCACACATTTATTCGAATTTCAAAAGAATTATTATATATGGGGTACCTCCACAAACACACCCATTTTAGATACATACACTGACAACAGTAAAGAGATTAAATGTAACATTCCAGTGCAGTGGGGAAGGGTTAGCCTGCACGGCAGTAAGGGATAAATGCCACAGCAGCACCCACCTTTGGGCACTAGCAAGTATCCCAAGCCCCTTTTATTCAACAATTATTTATCCCCTCTGAAGGAGGGACTTGGTTGTGACACCTTAGAGGCCCAGGCTGGAAAGACTGCTGAAAACACAACAGAAAATAGATATATTTTCCCCTATTCATGACCAAAAGCTCTTTTTCCCCTGATACTGCTTTTCAAGCAGCTCTCATTACAATGAAACCCTTTTTTATTGCATCTGGAGAGTTTTTACAGCCCGTTCTCACATGTGTTTGATGACCAGGTGGCTCATGGGATGATGCATCTCCAGGGGTCACTTGGTACTTCTGTGCTCTGTGTGAAGGGAGATTCTCCCTCGTCACAGGTAAGAGGATTTAATGTTGTTCATCACAGACCAGCGCAGACGCTCCCTGAAGTGTCTGGATAAAACCCCATTAAATCCATCCCGCTTTTTACAAACCATGAGAAAGAAGAAGAAAGGACAAGGCCAGGCACAAACCACCAACATCTATTGTGCATCACGATGGGAAGAGTCTGGGCTCCAGGGACATTTTTCTTTTGGCACTTATTGTCTTCTAAACTCCACAATCTATACAATAGCTATGTTTGTAATCACTCGAAAATTTTCAATTAAATGTAAAAAACCAGAAACAAGTAAATCTATTCTCCCTTTTGACTGTTCTATTGATTAAAATGGATGCCTGAGCTGCGGCCACTGAACCATGAAAAGCAATCTGTCTTGGATGGGTAAGAGATCGTTAGGAAATCGTTGTGCTGAGGCAAGAATAACTGTGCATGTACACACACGTGTGGGGCTGGGCACAGACCCCCACATGCTACCATGCAATAAGCCACCTGCAAGGAAGGAATAAAATTGTGTCTGCGTATTTCAATATCAAGTTCAAAGCAATCCGAGGTGTTAGCCTGTCACAAAGACCTCTTCTCGTTTTCTAAGTTTCATCATTTCCCTCAGCAGCAAAACTTGGTCTCTGTCGCTGCAGAGCAGGAAAAAAAAAAAAACCAAACAAAAACCACGAGGTGGGAGAAGAGAAACCTCAAGGTCTGTCATGTGTTACAAGCTCCAAGAGCAAGGAAACCACTTCTTAGGCCATTAGGAGATTGTCAAGCAGATGACAAGGAGATCCTCCAGCTGATGTTTCACCTTCCCCTTTCGTCCCTGTCCTTTCAGGGAGAAGTGGAGGATGTTAAACATCACCAGGAACACTTAGTTCTGCACAGCCTGGCTGGTTGGGGTGTGAGTTAACCTAAGGCAAGGCAAAGGAGGGAAAAACTTCCCACATGAAGCTTCTGCCTTGAGCACTCACCACGGATTCCCAGACTGCAGCAGAGCCGTCTAATATTGGCTCTTAACAGCCACAGGAACAGATGGAGAACACTTCGGTCTGCGCCGACAGTGCTCTGCTTTTTAAGCAAGACCATCCTGATATCAGCTCTATTTTATCTCAGCACCTCAAGCTGAAGCTTAAATTAACCAAACATTGGGGTTTTTTTTGTTGTAACCAATCACCATCCCACAAGCCCTGGGGAGTTCAGCAAATTCTCAGCCTTTGCAGGAAAAAGATCTTATTTGCTGGAGCCAGGGCATAGCCTGCTCCTCTCGAGGTATCCACACACCACCCAAGGGAAGAGCCCTAGAGAGAGGGCTGCAAAGCACAGTTCTGAGAAAACCTCTGCTGATCACAGCGATGCTCATCCTCCCCAACAGGAGCAGAGGGAAACTCCTTTCCAAAATCCACTTCCTAGCAGGCCTGAGGCCCCAGCAGCTTTCTCCCACCAGCACAGGTCCAGCAGAGACGTGTCGTCATCTTAACAAGGGAGAGATCAACAGCAGCCACCCTGCTGTCTGGGATCTCCAGGAGACACAGGGATGCTGGGCAGGAGGAGCACTTGGCATTGCCTGAGCCTGGAAGGCTGGGAGTGTTCATCAGAGCAGCATTACTAATGAATTCAAAACTGAAACAAGCTGTCATTTAGGGATGAGGGGATCCCCACCTCCCCACACACTCATCCCTGGTATTTGCTAATGGGAAGAGCGAGGCACAACAGCAGATTCAGGCTGACTCATGCGGTTTGCACTTTTATCGGGTGCTTTTTTCCATCCCCCCTCTCCAAAGTGCAAACAAAACATAGGAACGGTGCTGAATGAGAAGGAATGTTTGGGAAATGGTGCTCCAAACCATTTCTGCTCTATTTGTGTGTGTAAACTGTGAGGCCATGACTACACCTCACGCTCCAGGCAGCCACTGCCAGGGGGGCAGAACAGGGGTGCTCACAGACACTGAGGAGGGGCTTTAGGGAGAGCCCCCAAGTAATTAAAAGAAGCTATTCTTGCTTTGATTTAAACAAATAAAAAAAAAAAAAGGAATATAATAAGATAATAGGTGCCAAATCCTCAAATTTGACAGGCCTAGAAATGCCAGGTTTTACAGGGAAGTAAAAACCCTGCTGCCATCCCCCCCCCACAAAATACCAGATAAAAACAGAAGCAAACGCAAACTGGAGGGGATCTACGGAGCCACAGACACGTGCACGACCACTCAGATCTGTGCCCAAGAGGAGGGCCCACTTGGCAAAGGGTTGCATCTTCGTCAGATTCCCCTTAATTTATCTTTTCCCTATATACGCTGTTTTCAATTTTTCTTCCAGGCTTAATTAAAGAAAATCTGCCGATAGCTGCTACAAATTGATTTATCTTTTGATGAAGGTAAAATTTGCTGGAAAAAACGAGAAGCAAACAACATATGGGTTTGGGAGGGATTAAATTACTTTGTCTTGTGTTAAGATTCAAACATATTCTGGAGGCAGGATGAGTCTTTTACAAGTAAATTGTTTTTATACTATATATCCATTTCTATGTAAACAGAAGGATACTCATTTACACATCCACCTACAATACCTGCTAGGTAGCAGAAGTATATCCTTAAGAACCAGATGAGATCCCGAGCTCTCAGTGGGCACACACACACAAAAATAAAAAGCAATCATCCTGCAAACAACCCCGAGGGACAGGAAAAAAAAGCCTTCTGGAAAAACAAGCAATCCAACCATAATAGATATGGGCTGAAGCAGCCTCGACGTGGAGGGTCAGGGCTGGGTAACACGGTGGGGGTCAGGGCTCCAAAACTGCAATTGCAATTCCCAAACCATCCCCGCCTGGGAGCTGCAGTCCCCTCGGATGGCAGGAGCTTAGAGTTTACCACCTCCACTCCATTATGTTGTTTTACTCATCAGTAAGAAATAGAAGGTGAAGAGGGATAAATATTAAGAGTAAATCACAGCCAGCCTGGCAGGAGTGAGGAACAGCAGCAGCCAGCACAGGATAATTTGCTTGATCTCAAATGAGGAGTTTCCCTGGTGGGATGGGGCATTATAACCTCAGCAAGTAAGAGAGGTGAGATGAGGAGTTAGCCTCTGCAGCTCCAGTATCACAACACACAGGGCTGCAAGCACTGATGTCCCCTCAAATACAGATCCTTCTCCTTTTCCTGGCAAAAGCCACGCTCCTCTCACCCCTACAAGCAGCAAGGAATTTGGCTGAGTGCTTCCTCCCTCAAAACCAGCTTCAGACCATCCCCAGCACCACTGTCTCCAGCGAGGGAGTTAAAGAGAGTTCAGAGTGAGGGATGCAGCCACAGCCATGGGGGGGTTGCATTTATTAACTTATTCCCCACATCCACTTTATGGGCTATTTTGGACACATGCATTCCCTGCACAAGCACATGCCAGACAACTGAGAGAGGATAATTTGCCCAGACAGGCAGTAAATACATCCCATCTCATCCTTCCTCCTAGAATAATGTGCTTTCTAGTGTCACCTGTCATGTAAATCATCACCTCGCAATTTATCCTGAGCTACATTTCAACCGCTTCTGGACCTACAGGAAAATAAAGAAAGAAACAATCAGAAGGTCCAGTAACTCCTCCTGCGAAACAGGGATGCTTCTTCCCTGGCCAATATTTCAAATTTATTGAAGAGAAGACATCTACTGAATCTATGGCTTCCCAGGTGAATTTCCAACTCTTAGATTTAGAGGAGTCCTAGATTTTCTCCGAGCTATACAGAAGACATTTACATAAGTTTTTGTGCAGCATTGAAGCTCATTCCTTCAGTCTATTCCTTTCTCACCATATGAGTATCCAATAACTACCCACCTTGTGGTTACTGCAACTCAACAACTCAGAGGTGGATTTGAAAAATCCCACGAGTTGCATGAGAAATGAAATGCCTGTGATTTTTTTTCCCCCCCCACCCCTGGCATTTTTTCCTCAAAACCCTGGCATTTTTTCCTCAAAATCTTCCCACAGAACCGGAATCGAGTAAAGAACTGGGGCTGATGGTGCTGCCTGGGCTGCAGCCTTCCCAAGGAACAACCAAAAAATGATGTTTTCTCTCCGAAAAGTGAGCCCAGAAAAGCCTCCATGGGAATTTTCCACCAGAAAAACAACAAAACAAGCAAACAAACAAATCAACCAGAAAAAACCCCAAGGAATTTTCCCTGAACATCCTTTTGAAAAGTTCTAGTGGCAGGTTCTCTAGTGGAAGGTGTCCCTGGCCATGGCAGGGGTTTGGAACGAGATGAGCTTTAAGGTCCCTTCCAACACAGACCATTCCATGAGTCTACAAATGTATCTCCAGCAGAAATTCCTCAAACCAGCCAGGCTTGCTGAAAAGGTTGGATTTAAGGAGGTATTTAGTCAGCTTAAGCTGGTTGGGGGTGCACAGTCCTGGGAGGACCCCTTTAATCTGTGTCCTCTGGCTGCAGAGAGAAAAAGCCTCCTGCACATCTGTGCCTTCTCAATTTTGTGTTCAAAACACTTGAGAATCCCTCTTTTGTTCCTTGGCTGTCTCCCTTAATCCTTCCCTCAGTCATTATTCAATATTTGGTTTTGTGACTACATTATTTAACTTGGCGGAGCGTTTTGGGACGCAGCTTGAATAAAAGCCTCTATTTTTAAGCAGCGGAGGGGACCGACGCACAGGCAGGGAGGAGACAGCACTGACAGCAAAGAGGAGACCAAAGCTTCACCCATCAAAAAAAAAAAAAACCCACCAAACCAAACACCTCTCCAGGGAAAGTAGGCTGGCAGTCACAGCATCGTCATTCGAGGGAATAAATCAGCAAAGCAAACTCGGATGTCAGTAATTTTGTGACGCAGAAAATTGATTCGTACGTTACAATCAAGGAGCTCCTGCCTCCGCAATGCACGCTCGGCGTTTTTAACATAATTATTTGTGCAACAGTTTTAATGTTTGCAGCCTCCTCTGGCTGTCAACCTGGAAGTAAGTAGGGGGAGGAAAAAAAAAAAATAAAAATTTAAAATACTCTTCTTCAGAGACAGGATTAAAGAGAGAGAGGGAGGAAAAAAAAAAAAAAATCAATCTCCGAGCAACCTCCTTTGTATTTTGTTGTGACAAGCCTGAATTTAAACAGCCTGCGAAGTCAAAACAACAGGAGAAATATCAATACACATTAATTTAATCAAGGAACACAATTCTGCCAGGCCAGGCCAAACTTGGCTTTGTTTCCTCCCCGGTTTCTGTGGGAGCTGATGACACCCCACCACCCCCCAAGGCCTCAGTGGTGACTGGGGGTCTCCTCAAAGGCCCTGAGCCCTCTCTCCATTTGGATGCCTTCCCATGCAGAAATCACAACTCCCGGTGATGCAGCACCCCACTCACACACCTCCATCTCTCCTCCCCCAAAACCCCTCATTTTGCTGGCAAACCAGCCCCTGTTGGCCATCCTGCTGCATCCTTGCTGTGTGCCACGGAGCTTTCAAAGGACAGGCAGATAAAAGGGTAAACATGATAACAAAAAAACTCTTCTCCACCACACTTGACTCCGTCAAACCCCGGGCACAGCGCGACTCTTTGAAACAAGAATCTCATTAGGGAAGGGAGAGTTGAAAGGATGAAGCCCCCGCATACCAAACGCAGAAATCAGATGTACTTGACCTTTCAAATGAATGTACATTTTCTGAGCGACTGCTCGTGTCAGAGTAATTCAAACAGACACCTGATAATCCTCTTAAAAGGCTGAAATTTGGGTACTGGATTGAGCACAATGCAGCAGGATCTGCGGGTGGCCTCGTCTCCGTGCTCGGTCCTGCCCTCGCCCCCAATTTCCCGAGGCACCTCCAAGTCTTGTCCCCTCCCCGGGCTTTCATGTCCCCCCACACACAGAGGAGATGTTTCAAGTCCAGAATTCATTAGCAAGGAAACGTCTTCTGTGCTGACACAGCTGGAAACGAAAAGCTGATGCTCCTTAACACAAATTAGGTGATTAAATACTTTGGATGGAAAAGATGTGCCTCAAAAGCAAGGCAAAAGGAGGGGACCTCCTTCCAGACAGGCTCCAGCCACGTTGACTCCCACGTACAAGTTGAAGGACCCACTTAGGTCCTGCATGTTGTATATCAACATATGTCATGTGTGTCATGTTCCTAGAGAAACACATGAGGATTCCCAGAAAAGCCCAGTGGCTTCACAGGGAAACATTTACATAGTGAATGGTTGCAAATGGAGAGTTCACCAAGCTAGGGATATACTAATTACAGCCCAAAGGCTGTAAAAGAACACAGAGAGCAACTGCAAGGTTTCTTCATGGACAATGTTGCTGGAGAGGTCACCAGAATGAAATCCAGGTGTCTGTCTGGATCACCTCCCCTTCATAGTTTTTTGGATATCCTGGTCAGATCCAGCTGCCTGCCTTGATCTACAGCTCCATTTCCACCAATAACTTCTGGGCTTTGTTTAGCACATCCATACAAAGAGAGGCAGAGATGCTCCCAAGCCTTTGAAATCAGAGACACTGGGGAGTCAACAACCCAACAAACACTGGAAGAAAAGGGGTTTTTGGTGGCTATTTGTGGCCTGTGTCTATGAACAGCTCCACAGAGTGACAGTCTGTCAGTCTAATAATGAGTTTCTTTTGAAAAACACCCAAAATCAACAGCTTAGCATTTGCAGTGGAATCCAGGGGTGTTTTCTGACTGGTAAGGAATCTGGAAGCACACCAGCCCCCTCCTGATGTCACAGTAACATCAGCCCCAGCTATGGCTGCTCATGCACTCACATCCATTGCCAAGCAGGACAGGCACCTCATGGCTTTGTATCCTCTGGCAAGCCCTCCCCTTCCTCCTCCCCTTGAGTTCCCCAGCATCCAATGTTAATTAGCTAATATTTGTTTACATCGTTCCTTTCCCTTTGCCTTTTGATTCCCACTGCAGCACATCAGCAGGTCCAGCATGGGATCCTGGGGGAGCATCACCTTTGCTGGGGAGATGGAGGATGCAGCAGTAGTGGGGAGGGTGGGATTGGGGGGGCTGCACTGCTCCCTAGTCAGCCCCCAAACACACAGGAGAGGATGGAAAGAAATCTCTTGGAAAAGTCAAATGCAAGGGGATAAACCAGCTTATTTCACCAGCCCACTGCCCATGTGGGGACTACTCCTGGGAGCTGCCTCTCCCTGTCCCAACCCTCCCGAGTTCCAGGGAATGGAGTTCATTTTGTGGATTCCCAACCAAACCTCCAAAGAACCACAAATTCCTACTCTGAACCAGCAGGCTGAGCCCCATCACTGCAGCGTCTGAGCTCCAGCCCTGAAATGATTTCTTGTTTATCTGACGTTTCTCTGCAGGCCACCAGGAGAAGTACAGAGCTCTGCACACCTCCCAGCCCAGTGTGCGGGTCAAGAAACAGTGGGTGACACCAGGAGAAGCCAGCACCTCTCCTCCCACGGGGACTCATCCCTTTGTCCCCCTGCACGAGGTTCCCCCATGCTCCTCCCACACTGTCCCCGAACCAGGACCCGCTCTGGCATGTGCCAGCAGCCACATCCCCCCCTGCCCGTGGACTCTCGGGCGTGTTTTTCACCCCTCCTCTCAACGCTTCCTAAACAGCTCATGAATTTTATAAACTAAACTCATTGTAACCAAACCATGAAATTGCAAATTTAACTCAGTCAACAAACAAAGCTTTGGCAGGGAGCTGGGGCTGTCCGAGGCAGGGCTGCTGTGCTGCCTGGGCAGTGGGCAAGGTGGGAATCTGCTCCGAGGGGCACTGCATCCCGCTCCACCCCCTTGGCCACGGGGCAGCGCGGGTTGTGCAGGATGCTGGAGCATCACAGCCTACACAACCTCCCACCTACACCCAGCCCCTTCAGCAGTGCCAGCCACTCCCGCCACCCTTCCCCTTCCTGGCCATTCCCACTATGGATTCAAAAGCACAGCAAAGCCTCAGCAGCCCCAAGACCCTGGGCAAAGCCACCCTGCCCAGCCACAAGGGCTCTGCCGCAGCCCCCAGGTCCAGCCAAGCCTGGCTGCTGCCTCCCCCTCGCCTGGCAGCACTGCACACACTCTGTCCATGTCCAGGGTGGTCGGGAGAGCCTCGTTAAGTTAATGGAGTGCTAATTAGCTGGCAGACCGAGGGGAGGGATTGAAGGCGCTGCCTCATTTGCTCGGTGGAATTGGGCCATTAAAATGAAGGGTGAGCAGTCTGGGGATGAGGTGGGGCGGCAGAGGCTGCCACGCTGCTGGAGGGACGCAGAGGGGTCTCCCTGGGGACAGCTGGGGCTACACAAACCATTTTTCCGGGGTGAAGACCAGCTTTTGGCACGGAGAGAGTGGGAACAAACTGCACTGTTGCTGCATGCACCGAGGAGGACAACGGAGCACCACCAAAGTGATCTCCTCATCACCTTCACCATCTCCAGCGCTCGGCTTTGGAGCCCCACCAGTACAGACACCCACGCCAACCCTTCTTCCCTCCATCCACAACACCCAGTGGCCAAAGGCACTTGCTCCAGGTGGGAAAAGTGGAGTGCAGCATGTCCTCACCAGGCTCCTGCCAACATACCAATGCCACCTCCTTCCAAGCAAGCACGGTGCCACAGGGTGTTTCTATGGCAACAAGCATCTCCAATACAGCCGGCACCGAGACTCCAGCACCGTTCTGCTGACACCGGGGGCCACGGTCCCACCAGCTCTCCATGCTCTGCAGCTCCAGGAAGGGCTCCCAGGACAAAACTCAGCCTTTGAGAGGCTTCAGCACTGACTTAGCAATCCTTTTCCAGGGTGGTCACGGCACCGTGACCTTCACGGATAACATTCAGTCTCCAGGTAGGAGCAAATGCGGGAAGGACACAACGTCCCTCCTGTGGACATCACCCCTCCTGCAGCACCAAGTCCTTGGCTTGCAGCTGGCCCTGGCACCAGCAGCCCTGCAAGCTCCCACCCCCGAGAGCAGCAGCAGAGCTGGGGTCATCAGTCACGGCGTCGTGCTATAGGCAGCCTTAAATCCCAGGCCTACCTTCCCATCGATCTCCTCAGCTCCGTGAAATTAAGAAAAACGCAAGACAAACAGAAGCGAACGTCCCTGGGCAGGCTGGAGAGAGGCAACCAAACAGCACCAATTCCCCCGAGCAGGGCTTGGGGAGCTGGCAGGCAGCGCCTGGCTGGGAAAAACAAACCCCAGCTCCAGACAGAATGCCAATCTCAGCTCAAACATCACCCCTGGGCCCCCGAGGAGGGGGGCCCACAGCACCCGGCACTGCCGGGATCCACGACCACCTGCAGCAGGAGAGGGGATGGGGCTGCAAATGCCTTTGCCGTTACTACATGGAGTAAATTTGTCAACAAATGACATGAAGAAATTACATGGAACGCCTCAAAGGTCTCCCTCCTTCCCCAAAAATCACCTCCCAGAGCAGACCTGCGCTTTAAGGATTAAATGTGGCTGGGCAACTCAACACAACACAACATTATTAATGTCTATTTTCAACAAGCATCCCCATTCCACCCATTCTCTCTCTCTCTCTCTCTGTCTTTTTTAACCATCACTTTAAAGTCTCTCCTGTCCAACTGTGTATTGTGGGGGAAAAAAAAAAATGTTTAAAAAAAAGAACAGGAGAAAAAAGTAATTTAAAAGCTTTAAATCCAGTTCTCTGGTCTCCGACCCCCTGAAGATTCCTGCACAGAAAATAAAGTGCTTAGCTGCCCTCCTTAAAAAGATTTAATCTCCCATATTTCAGAGCTTGTATGATTAAACCCTACCTCTAATTCTGCTTTCAGAGCCACAGCCAAATCTCTGCTTAAAGGAAAGCGGTGCTGGTGCCTCTCCTCCCGTCTCCCATACAGAGCTGTGTCCACGTGGATGTGGGGGAAGAGCTGGAGGTAGTAAGGCAGCTCCAAGCATCCCTGGATCCTAGTGCTTCCTTGCCAGAGATGGAAATACCCTTTTTTATGCAGCCTTTGAGCAAACTGAGCTTTCCTATGAGCAGCTCCGGGGGAACACGGCAGGAGGCAGCGCAGGGGACCTGCTGGGCCAGCTCAGAGGCTCCCACTCCAAAACATCAGCAGCTCTATCCCACCTGTGGCAGCAGAATAGCAAGGAGAGGAGACCCAGACTTCAGCTGGGAGAGTTAGGGCAGCACAGAGCCAGCACCAGCACAAAAATCTGGTATGGGAGCACCCAAAACAGGAGGCGTGGGGGCCACCCCACGTGTCTCTGAGATGCTCTGAGAACTCAATGTAAGCAGGGGCCATGCTGGAAGGAAGAGGTTTCAACTGGCCCCTGGTGAATTCCTGACATGCTAGTCACTCATTTACTCTCACCTAGGAATTACTGACCATTTCTACCAGGAAAGAGGATGACAACCCACCCTGCCCCAGTGACCTTCATCCCGGGGCAGGAGGAGATGGAGCATTAGCAATGGGACTGTTGCTTCCCACAAACACATGTCCCTGCTTTCTCTGCTGTATGATATACAAAGAGTTTGTTAAAAACCTGTGCTAGTAAGGTGGAAGTTTGTACTAGGATGGGGGGGTCTGTGAGAAATCCACTTTCCAAAGAGGCACAGCACAGCAACCTTCACCTGCTAAAATCTGGAGGGAGCTCAAGGCCAGCTCTCCAACACACCCAGCAAACGTGTCCCAGGGTGAGATGGAGACAAATCTCCAAGGAGCAAAGCACTCCAACAGCCAAGATGATGATTATTAACGTAAGAGTGTTGTAGCTCTCACCAGAATCAGGAGATTTGAGCTTGAGTTTGATGAAAAAATATCCCCTGACACTTCTGTTGAGGAACTTTCGCTGAAATTCCATGGGCAAACTATACAAAATCAAGTTTCACACCTTCCCCATCCCCTTGTTCAACAGAGACTTTTATGCTGCCAAAACCTATTTATTTCTTGCAAATCTCTCTGAGCTACTGCTCATGAATAGAAATGCTTTTATCAAAAAACTGCTTGCATTTGCCACTGAAAATTTTAAAACAAGCGTTTTCAGGGGGAGGCAGGTTTGCCTTCTGTGAGAAAACCTCATGTAACGCCCCTTCGGAGTATTTTTACTTAAAAAAAAAGAAAAAAAGTATTTTAGGTACGTCAGCCCATGAGATGGGAACAAAAAGACAATACTGCTTCCAAGCTTGGCTTCAAAGAAGACCACCCTGCACCCAGTCCTGCTGGGAAGGGGACCCCCAGTGCCATCTCCCTGAGGAAATCACTGTGATGTGTTTCCCAAACAGCACAAAGGGATTTGAGGCTGAATTTCAGCCCCAGCAGTGCCTGGTCTCCTCGAGCTGTCATAATTACCAGGGCAAACCGTGGCAATTGCACCAGCATCCGAGATGCTGAGCATCCATCAGCTTTGGGTGGTTAATTATTGTCATCCCTTGGGGTTAAACTCAACCCCAGAATTTGAGGCAATCCCACTGTCCTTTCTGAAAGCCAGTCACTTTGTTCTGGAGACTGCTGCATCTGGGATATTTGGATTGCTCTGGAAACAAAACAAAAAAACCCCTACATCTCCCTAATGCCAATCACTGTATTGTCTCCTCACCCTTGGTAAATATTTCCGTGCAGAAGAGAAAATGCATCTCCTGTCCCTACCACCACAGATCCAAAGGGCAATGATATGTCTGGGTAAATGAACAGGTAGATGTACTTTCATTAAAATCACCACATTTAAATTACTCACAGATGAGATTGAAGACATGAGGCTAAAAACTTAATTGACTAAATCAACTGAGACGCCGAGGGCTGATTATATCATTTAAAATAAATGTAATATTGGCCATCAAAAACTGCACAATATATTATTACATATCAAAAGCCATTATTCAAGAAGCACAAACAATATCCTCCCAAAGCCCCGGTGGATTTAAGAACATCACCCTCCCTGCTTTTCTTGATTGTTTTCCTCCTTCCACAAACCATGGTGGGAGAGAAAAGCAGACGCCTTCCTGCGAGTCCCCAGAATCCAACATCGGAATAAAAATCTCCCTGGCTGCTTTCTCATCAAAGATGCACCTCTGTTTTAAGGCTAAAGGTGGGCAGGTACAGCCACCTTGCCCGACCTCGTATGCAGTTTGAGATGTACCCTCGTGATACCCACATTTTTCCCAGGAAAATCTGAACCCTGGCAATGGGAGTGGTTGAAAGCCCTCTCCTCCCACCATAAACTGTCTTCTTCAAAACCCTTTGAGCTACGCAGGCTCCCTCCACTTCCATCTTCACACCTGAGCTTTGTTTTCTGCGAGCCACCAGCAGCCCCAGCGCTGGAGCTGGTGGCTGCCACCACATTTGTCCCTCCCTGCCAAGGGACAGGAGCACAGTCCCTGTCTCAGCATCTTGGGGACAAGATACCCCGGCACGAGGTGTCCACTCCCCACTTGCTAAAACTCATCTCCACCACCCACCCAGAGATATAAGCATTCACACCCTTAATAAGAGCTGAAAAGCCTGGAAACCCTTCAGCAAACAAGCCCGTTCCATGCAAATCCCGATCAGCTTGCAAATGATTTCCTAGCCCAGACTGGGAGCTCATTACAGCCTGGGTGTTATCAATTATGGATGGCTCTGGTGGCCCTGCAGCCCAGGCTCTAGTGCCACAAGGAGCTGTTTGCTCCACGCCTGCAATCCTTGTCCCTCTGCTCTCCTCCTGCTCCCCATGGACGGGCAGGAGGAAGGAGCCAGCCCAAGCCACAGCGGCATCACTAAACCCACACCAAGGCAGGGCAAAGTGGGGAATAGCCCCCAAAGCCTCCCTATAACATCAAGAACATGCAGATCGGCCCCTGGACTCTCCATTATACCACTTACATTATAATTGTAAGCGGTGCCATCAAGGGTTTCTCAAAACCCACGTCTGTTCTTAAAGGCTCAGCCAGGGAAAGGCTCCTCTACCGCAGGAAGAGCACATTAGCATGCACAGGGAAGAGACCATGGGCTCCCAGAGCTCCCAGCCTGGCTGGGAAGCAGCCTGGCAAAAAGCAGGGCTCCCTGGATGCTCACTTTGCCAGGCTGGCAGTGGTGCCATCCCTCACCACCCTTCCCACATCCCTTTGCCCGTGGAGCCAGGCGTGCGATTCAATTAGTTGTTCCCATCTGGAAGGGTTGCAGCAGTTGGGATCTCACCCGGGGTCCCAAGGGATCATTCATGCAACTGGACACCTACAAGGGCCAGTGGCCAGGATGAGCTTTGCCCAGGGACCTGCAGCGTGGAGGGGCAATGACATGGAGCAGGGGGCTCTGTCCCAGCAGGTCTCATCCTAAATCCAAAACACTGCCTAGGAAGAAAATTAACTCTATCCCAGCCACAACCAGGACAGCAGGGAAGCTCCTCACAGGTGCAATCTGTGCTAAACAAGGCAAGAACACATTGCCCCCTTTCCCGGACCCCCTGGCAGCCCATGGATGGGGGTGAGGGCCCCGACGTGGGGCGGGAGCTCCTGCACAGCTGCAGCCCCTGAACGGCTCCCCCCCAGCCATCCCACCAGCTTTTAGGGCACGGAGCACATATCCCACCCCATGGAGCGTGCCCTGCAGGGGGGCTGCATTACAAAGCCATTTACTGAAAATAAAAAGCCAGAAGACCCAAGCGAATGCAGTGTAATTGCAGGGTTTGCAGGCGTGAGGCTCTCTCAGTCTGCACACGAGTGTCATGAGAAAACAAGGCTTGGGGAGCCCTCGCCAAAACCAGTCCTGTGCGCTGCCTGAAACACGTCCCAAACACACACACGCACACACGGCTTCCTAAATCCTACCTGCTCCTCTCCTGCTCTGGAGGAGGGAGGCTGGTGGCAAGAGCCAGCCCGGCTGGAATGCTGCACATCTGGCAGCTGCCAAACTCGGGATGGCTCCTCTCCCCGTGCTCGGGGCAAAACAGGCAGGAGGGCACCGTCCAAGCCAAGGGGCTGCTCTCCCTGCCTGCTCCTCCCCGGCCTCACAGGGGGTTTAAGCTGCTGGATGCTTTAGGAAGAGCAGCTGGGAGCCAGGCGTGGGCAGGAGAGGTGTTAAAATTCCCGTCACGACCCGGGAGGAGACATCCCCAGCATCCCGCTGCAGAGCGAGCTAATCCTGCCAGGTTAATTCTCATCCTCAATTCATTCCAGTTTATTAAAGCCAGCAGGCACCCTGCAGAGGATTCATTACCTGTGTCACTGAAGGCAAGGCTGGGCCTTAATGAGCTGAGAAATGGGGAGCTGGGTGCACCCTGGATGTGGGGATACCTGCAGCCCCATTCCCAGGGGCAGTGCTACCATAAACGAGAGGAATGTGCAGGACTTCTGCAAGGTCCCAGGTTGCATCCAGGCATGTCTCGCTCCCCTTTTCCTCCCCATGCACCTGCTGTCACCAAACCCCACGTGTCATGCACCGGCCTTGGAGCTCAACCTGGAGCTCACCAGCTTTTATTTGCAGGGAATTACTGGCAGAGGGCAAAAGGAGATGAATTTTCAGCCAGGTGAGTGAGCACATTACCAGCCAGAGAGATGGCAGCTGCTGCAGTACATCTTCATCCCTTTAAATAGTTCCCAGCCTTCCCCCCGCAGAGCCGGGCGGGCTGTGTAAAAGAGATCTCTCCTAATTAATCTAGTCCTCTCCATCTCTGGTGAAACAGAGCCGGGGCTGGTGGATAAAATGTTGCAGGAGCTAACAGAGGATGGCAGGCTTGCGTTAGCGAGGCAGAAAGCGCGTGGTGGACTTCAGCCGAAGGGGCACAATTATTTTACCACCATGCTATGCCTCTAATCCCAGACCTGTCTGGCATCTTCCAGCACCAGCCTGCCTTTTTCATCTGGGTTTTATCCCCCCCCCGCCCATTTTTCGCTCCAGTCCCTTTTTTTCTCACCGGGTGGCTATTTAATTTGTTGCATTCCATGCTTTCCTTTTCATGAGCAAAAAAAAAAAGAAAAAACTTGCATCTGGGCTTTCTGTTTCTCTCTCATTCCATTTTCAAAAATTTTGCGTTTTATGGGGGGAAAAAAAGAAAGGGAGAAAAAAGGATGGGATGGAAAATGCTAAAGGAGGCAGGAGATGAAAGTAGCTTTTACATAAAGTCACAAGAGGAAGGATGCAAAGAGGAGTGGAGAGAGCATCGGATGCCACTCACACCATTTTTTCGGCCATAGAGGAGTGAGGCGAGTCAGACAACGGCTTCCAGGGGCTGCAGCAGAGCAAAAACGTGCCCAAAAGCACTGAGCCACCCCAAAAAACTGGGAGAACAACATGCTGGGGATGCCTGGGGATCCCTTGCCTCCTGCAAGGGGCTGGGCTAATGTTACCACCTTAGCCTACACCACGCTGCCTTCCTCTGCAGTGCATCATCATCTTCCCTAAAAGCTCTGCTCCACCTCCTCACCTCCACCCACTGTCCCTGTGAATCCTTTTTGCTCTCAGGAGCAGCATTTTAGGCCCCCACACCTTCCTGGCAGAGCAGCTCAGCAAAACCTGCACACATACTCCCCTCCAAGACCTCGCCTATTTAAGCCCAAGCAGGACTGCTCAAGGAGGAATATTATCTGCAAGAAACAGGATGTCAAAAAAAAAAAAAATCATCTTTGCTGGTGATCAGAGGAACTGAGACAACAAACAGAGCACAGGAGGGATGCCATCCCTCGTTTAAACCCGAGCAAAGAATCTGGCTGCCAGATCTGGGCTGTGCTGATGAGAGTGTTTAAAAACCAGTGGGAAGGTTTGCAATGCTCACAGGGCCAAATTCACCCAAGAAAAAGGTCCCTGGCTCCTCGTTTGGCTGTGGCAGAGTAAGGGGCACAGAGAATGTTGCAGGGGCTGGCTTCAGAGTCAGGGGCAGAAAAAAAGAACTGTAAATCACCAGAAGTACCCAAAGCCCCCACAGCTGTCCTTACCAGTGCTGATAGCAGGGCTGGCTTTCCCAGCCTCTGAAAGGTTAAAGATGCCATCAGGAAATAAAAGTAGATGACACCTGAGTGTCAGCATCCCCCACCAGGAGCTGCCATGCCTGCCAGGATGCCCAAGGCAAACCTGCTCACTGTTAAATGCTATTTCCTCCTGGCTGGCTGGCCTTCATCCCTGGGCTTTTACCTTCTCTCCTCCCCCATAAGGCTTTAAAGAGCATCCTGGTGCTCCAGTGATAGCTCTCAATTACTGCAGAGCCGAGAGATGTTTGCTTTTAATAAGTTTCCCTAAAGAGCAGAGGTGTTTAAAAGGGGTGGATAGCACAGCTCTGCCAGGCTGGGACCACACAGAGGCAGCAGCATCGGCTCCCACCGCTGTGCCAGGGCCATGCACATGTCCTGGATGGCCTGGACACCTTTCCCTGCTCATCCCTTTGCTTTCTAGCCTGGGGCTCCCTCTGCCTGTCACTGCGCTGTGCTCGCTGTCCACTGTCCCCAGGGCTGGGTCTCTGCAAACAGCACTGAGCTCCATCTGCTGTTGGCAAGAGCCACCTTTTGCCGTTTGTCCCGTGGCTGAAGGATGGACCTTCTGCAAAGCTGAGGTCCCTCCCTGCCTGTCCATCAACAGGGCAGGGCAGCAGGACAAGATGAGTAGGGGGAAATTTGGGGCTGCCATTGAGGACCTGCAGCCAGACCATACCCCCAGGCATCACTGGTACCTCCCACTGGAGGTCCCAAAGCCACCACCCAAGCCCAGAGCACAATGCCACATTATAAGGGGAGCAGGGGAATGTTTTCCCTCAGCTCACTCCAGCAGACCTCAGGTCTCACCTCCTCCTGCCTTCTTAAAGCAGCTGCTGAGAGCATCAGCAAGGTACCCACACAGATCTCCTGCTCCAGAGGCTCCAACAATTATGGGAATTTGTTGTCAGCTCGAGTTTTAAAAATACTGATGGCAGTTAGACATATTGCACAAAAAAAGAAAACCTCCAAAAAACCCCAGAAATCAGTAATTATCTGGGCTTAAGTACAAGTTAATTGCAGCCACCAAGAGCTTGCAGCAGGAGCACAGTCCCTGTGCAGGTGACACACGCAGACCTGTCAGCCCTGCCGAGCGTGGGGGAACAGGAGCATCCACGTTGCCATGGCTCTGGAGATTTTACAGGCTTTCCCACAGCAGAGGTAAAAATAAACCCCAAAAGCATTCCCAGCTCGGATTCACCTCCCTGCTAAGCGTGGAGCTGGTGTTGCCAGGCTGGGATATGCCCTTTAACAGCATCTCTTCCCAGGGAGAACGTGCACATCCCAGCAACAGCCAGGCTTCAAGTTGCAAAGATCAGAGCCCTGAAATCGTAGTGCATGTATTCTGTGGGCTGCCAGAGACAGGGGGGAGTCTGGGAAACCTCATCCACTGCCCTGGGAAGCGTGGCTTCCATAAGGAAAGGATGACAGAACCCTCTACATGCTTAGGGGTGGGGTGGCAGCAGCTTTGACTCCAGTTAGGTTCACAGGGGGCACAGCAGGATGTAACTACTGCTGTGGGGCACAATAACGGCACAAAAGTGAGAAAAGACTTTTGCAAACCTCTGGAAATGCCAAGGCAGCCCTGCTGCCCCACAGCACCTCCCTGGAGCCCTACACCAGGCCACAAGTAAGGCACATTTTGCCTTCTTACAGGTTCCTGTGCTTCCCAGATGTGCAATTCAGCTGCACCTGGATCCTCCTGATCCACCTCCACTCTCCCAGAGGAGCACTCGGCCCAGGACCCCAGTTGCTCTTTCCAGCAGGAACAGATCAGCTCTGCTGACCCCAAGCAGGGAGGTGGGTGGAGAGAGCCCTGCACTGAAGACCCTGCCATACTCTGTTTGCAAATGCTGTTCACCTCGTGCCATCGTTTCCCAGAGCCTGGAAGGCTGCAGTGTTATCTCTGCTCCCAACATCTGCCCCTGCCCCTCTTTGGAGGATTTCATACCCCTCTGCTGCGTCTCCCTCCTCCTGCTGAAAGCCACAGGCTGGCAAAGCCAGAGAACACCTCTGCCCTCTCCCTGTTGAGAGATGGAGCATCCCCAGACAGACCAATATCCAGCTCTCTGTCGCACCTCGGCGAGATAAAGGTGGGACGGGAGTTTCAAAGTGCCTATCAGCAGGATGTGAAGTCTCCAAAAGGCAGAGCATGATAAATTCACCCAGAGAATCACAGGCACAGAGTGCAGGGTGACGACTTATCCTTCACCATACACACAGATTTATTAAAAATTTAAAATTGCTACATAGATCTAAAGGGCCGGGTTATTTATTTTTGCAAGGCTGATCAATCACACTTGTCCCCACAGGATACCAGACCTTTAACTACTCATCTGATTATTCCTGCTCTACCTGCTCCAGCCCAGTGCTTAATATTTCATCCACACGGCTCCTGGGCAAAGCTGGAGTGGAGTGTGATCTCCTGGCAGAGCAGAGACCTGCCTTTGGATTTTATCAGCTCCTGCTCAAGGGCAGAGGTGGAGGGAAAGGAAAAACTTGTCTTTTACCCTCTGCCCCTCCTTTCAAGGCAACAGATTTAGCTTCAGTCATCACCATCCTAAAAATACAGATTTTTTGATCATGGTGTTTCAGCTTCCTGGGGAAGGGATGGCCAAAGAGGTCCAGGGTTGGCCCCACTTTGGTCCTGGGACTGACACATGTGCCCAGCAGCAGCACCTGCCTCTCCTTTAAACCACATTTTAACAGCAGAATCGAGGCTCTCCGTGGCGAAGGAGGGAAAGTGTTGGAAAGGCAGGTTTTTGTAGTCTATAAACTGCAAGGAAAAATCTCACACCACCTCCTCAAGCTGGCTCCAGCCATGTGTTTAATCTCACCCCCGTCTCAGCAGCCCACCTGTGAATGCTGCAAAGGCAGGACAGAAATGCAGCTACGGGCTGGGGGCCCTTCCCACAGCTCAGCATCCCCCAGGGCACATCCAGAGAGCTGAGGGAATGCCAGGGCTTCTCCAGCCCCAACACACTGGGACTGCTGCTGCAGGGAGGCTGATCTGTCCCCTGGGAGGATGAAGATGCTCCAGCTGGCTGGGCTTGCCCTGCATCCACCCTGGATTTGGCAGCAGACACACAACCAGCAAACAAAGCAACACCAAAGTACCTGTCTGGGAGTCAGCAGCGCTGAACACCTAAATCCCCACCTGTTGCATCTCTTGGCATTGTCCAACTCGACTCAACCTCCCGAACCCCATCATTATCCCAGTGGATGTGGGCAGAGGATGTGCTGAGGACCAGCACGGCTGGTAAAGCACTGGTGCTCCCCATGGAGCATTCCCAGAACAGAGCCTCTTTTCATCCCAAGGCTGTGTTATTCCAGCATGTCTCTTTTGTGTGACAGGGCTAATTGAATGGTGATGGTGGTGCTAAGCAGCCCCTGTGATCCGAGACTGGAGTCAGCTGAATCTCTGAAATCGGGTAATTTTTTGCATGACTGACTGTGCAGATGTAATAAAAAAATAAAAAAAAAGGAGGGAAGAAAAGAAAAGAAAGAAGGGGGGAACCAGGCCCTTAAATAAACCCACAGTTGACAGCAGTGAATGGTTGGAGGAGCTGAGTTACAAAGTGGCCGACAGGGAACCGTCCCCCTCTGGCCACGCAGGGGACAAGATCCATCCCCTGATCAAAGCTGTGCCCCCTCAGAGCACAGGGCTCTGTTAGACCTGCTTTGCTGAGAAGCAGTAGGCTCGTTAGCAGACCCAGAGCTCATTAGGGAAATGTAGAGATGGCAATTACCCCTCCAGTCATGCTATGCCAACTGTGGACACGGTCTGGATAGAGGAAAAACATCGGGAAAGAGACTGGGAGAGAGAAAAGCTGAACCCAACAGCTGAGATCTTCTTCCACCCAGGACAGGGGAAAACCCTCCAGAGCTATTACAGACCAAGGTGCCTCTTCTGAGAGCTGAAGCTGCTTCTCTCCTTTGCCAGGTAACACTTCTCCACTCAACTCCTTTCCAGTGCTCCCAGCAGAGCCACACCCACCACTCTCCACCTCAAGATGCCCAGGGCCATGTCCCTTTGCCCCTCTGCGTTTCAAGAGCTGCACATGCCAAGCAGAGGCTGGGTGAAGGATGGGATCTGGCATCCCCTGCTCCACTTCTGCATCTGAACAAGTACCACAGGCAGAAAACCACCCTCCTGGCTCAGGTCACCCAGCCAAAAACCAACACCTAAACCTGCTGCTGATGCTTTCCACAGCTGTGGGTGCAAAGCTGGGATGGCAAGGGCACATCCAGGTGAGATGAATAAATCCCGTGTAGGACTGACAGGGAAGAGGGCCAAGGGGACTAGCTGACTATTAATATAATTCCAGGCACGCCAGGTGCCCGCATCACCCACATCAGGAGGAACAAAAAGAGTTTTCAGAAGAATCACGGTCACTTAGCTAAAGATTCATGAATTTTATTCTTAGCGCGCCTTAATTGCGCCTATAAATTAAAAATGAACTTGATTCCGCGCCGTGTAGAGCGGCTGCATTCACCTAAAAAAAATTGCACTTCAGCTCTTAATTCCACTTCAATTGCGCGCCGGCACCGCGGCTCCGCCTGGGAAACCTCGGATCAGGCCCTCTGGAAATTGCCGTGGCAATCCCATTCCACCTCGGCTGAGCACAGACATTTTTTAAAAGTTGCTGCTGTGCCGTGCTGGAGCGGCATTAATTGAGTGTTAACGAGCTGTCTGATCAGCTTCCCACTGTCCTTATTACCGGACGTCAGGGTCTCTGCGACCGTCCCAATTAAACGGAATCAAAGAACACTTAATGCACGGTAAACTGGTTCCCAGCCACTCGAACCGATTAACCAGCTGTTCCGTTTATTTGGGTCCCCATTAAGGGATGCTGCACAGCCCATATTGCCCTAAACAGCCTCTGCATTCCGGGAAGGAGCAGGGTTTAAATGGAGCTTTCTAGGAGAGGCTTTGGGAAGCCGTCAGTTCAGGACAGCAGACTCAGCCCCCTGTGTTTCATCCCAAAACAGGATGGGGCAGAGAGACAGGATGAGAGGAAGTGGCCTCAAGTTGCACCAGGTGAAGTTTAAATTAGATATTAGGGAATTTATTTTTTTTTTCATGAAAAGGGTTGTAAAGCATTTGAATAGACTGCCCAAAGGAAGTGGTGGGATCACCATCCCAGGAAGTGTTCAAAAAACATGTGGGTGTGGCACTTGAAGATGTAGTTTATAATGGGGGTGGTTGGACTCTTAAAGGTCTTTTCAAACCTTAGTGATTCTGTGATTCAGAATCATCATAACTCAAATTGGGCACCTGGAGTCACTAGTCATTTTGTAGGTCCTGTTTTATTTAAGCAGCTCTGGTGATAAAGGTAGAAAGGGAAAAAAATAACTTGGATCACTGAAGAAGAAATCCCCACATCTTAATACCAACACAAATAAAGGGCCTGCAAAACCCCACTGGGAACATAAGATCAGCTCAAGATATAGGGAAGGACCAGCAAAATCTCCCTGCTTAGCTACTCAGGGCTGGCAGCTGCTTTGGCATAAAATAAAATGCTTTCTGGTTAGCTTGGATGGGAAGTACAAGTGATTCCCTGAGGAAAAGCACCCCAGGACCTTTGCTGTATGTTTTGTGCCTCAGATACGGAAATACCCAGGGACACATCAAGTCCCCCAGCTTTGTCTTTCCTCCTTCCACATGGACTCAGCACCACAAACTGGGGGGTCAGTGAGGTCATTCTGGTCAGGGGGGAAGGAAACAGCTTGGCACAGCACCCAGGTCACCCATCACACTGGTTTTTTTTGGACATGAGGCTCTTACCCCACCACCCCAAAGGCTCTCAGCATCCCTCCCACCAGCAGCATCCCTCCCACCAGGACCATACACAGCCACAAGGATGGCTCCAGAGCGCACACACCCGTGCACAACAAACCATCACATCCTCCTTAGTGCCAACACTAGTCCAGCCAGGCTGTATAACAGCCCTACATCCCGTGGAAAAAGCCAGGGAAGGGGGCAGAGCAGGGAGTCCCCGCACGCATTTTCCAGCTGCAGGAGGAAAAGACGCTGCAGCCGTCTGCAGGCTCGGTGGTGACACCAGTTGAGATAAAAGAGAATTTAAGGTGCAGAGGAGAACTAAGCAGATCCTTGTAGATTGGAGCCGAACAAGATAAGGGAGCAATGATTAATACAGACGCATCACGCCGGGACAATTCCGAGCACACGCAATTTTGGTGGATGGGAAGGAGCGATAGCGCCGCGCACGCACAGTCCCCGAGCGACTCACAGAGCCCGCGGCCAAGGTTTCCCCGTGTCAGCCTCAGCCAGCCACGCTCCAGGGGGCAAAGAAAACAGACTTTTAAAGATCATCAGCATCTAACCTCAGGAGAGGAAGCCTGTGTTTCACCAGCCTGGGCAAAAACATTCTTGTTTCTGCTGCGTTCTACAAGACGTCGGCCCAGCGCGCAGCAATTATCAAAGCCTGCAGCTCCCCCTGCTCCTAAATGGAACAGTCAAGGAAAATAGTCTAATTTGACAATTTTCAGCCGGTTGAAATGATACGTGGAAGAGACATGGAAGAAGGAAAGCGTATTATTCACTACTTGATAAATTATCCCCATTATAGGGAAGGCAGATCTGAGCCTGGGAGACACGTGGGGCTGTGCCGGGGACAGCCCGTGGGTTTTCAGCAGCCACCCAAGGGCATTGCTGTTGTGTTGGGTGGAGGAACCTTCCTTCTCTGCTCAGCCCTCAACTGCAAAGCCACAAGAAAAACCCAAAGGAACAGGGGGGCGGATGTTTGGCAGAGTCCAGAATTCATCACCCGCTTCTGCCACATCCATGGGCCTCTCTACTGCTGGGAATGGCTTTGACCACACTTTTCCCTTTTTATCTCCTGTTTCCCCACCAGTTCTTATCCTGGTGTGTGTAACAACCCCAAGCACTGGTCTGGGTATGGATGCCCTGCTCCTCCCAGGCTCAAATGATGCTGCAGACGCACAGCCCAATGGGACACCTGTGACATCATCCCCTCCCCGAAAAGATCTCTGAGAGCCACGTGAATGCAGACACACCCTCCCCACACTCCTGCACCCCACACCCCATCCCTCCCCAAACCCACAAATGTATTCATGAATTCATTTCCGAAAGTTCTCCCTGTGCTCAAGCGGGTGCTGCTTGTAATTGCTGGCGGCCAAAATCTGTTCTGTTTTTTCTGGCTGAGGTACCAGGCAATCATCAGCTGTAATTATTTCGAGTCTTGTTACAGATGGATCTCGGAGCTTTCAGTCTTAAACAGAATTCATTATTCAAATGCCAGCTCCAGCCTTCTGTGGAGGGGTGGGCACGGGCGCTGCCGGCCCCCCACGGGCACCACCAGCCCCAAATGCTCGTGGGGAAGGTGAGGATGGGGGTGGGATCCGCCTGTCAAAGCCGCCCCGCTGCAGCTCCGTGGTGTTCCCACCCGGCACACGCCTTGGCTTCCACCCCCAGGGAATGTGGGAGCCCGAGGGGGGCTGTGGGGAGCTGGTGCCTGGGTTCTGGGGCTGAGATCAGCACCATCCACACCACATCCAGAAAAAACCTCTGAATTCCAGCTCTGCCTGTTTCCAAGCTCGCTTTGGACACGTGACAGCACGAGAGAGGAGCCCCAGGGACTCAGGAGTGACTCCAAGCACCTGGGCAAGACATCACTGACCAAATCACAGAATCACTGAGGCTGGAAAAGACCTCCAAGACCATCAAGTCTGACCTTTGACCCATCACCACCCTGTCAACTAGACCAGAGCTCTGAGAGCCACCTCCAGTCATTAAATGGCAGAAGTGGAATTGAAAAGGAAATGGATTGGAGCTTTATCTCAGCCAAACCAATGGTTTCTACCTTTTTTCCCTCTGTTTGGAAACTGCAAAAGTCAAACGCTCAAGAAATCTTAAAAACGTGTCAGGCAGAAAACAGCTGCAAGGATGGCAGCAGGCTCAGGGCAGGGCTCCCTGAGGTGCTCAGGCACAGCTCCCTGGGCACCTGGCACTGAAAATCCCCGTGGGGGCACTCCATGAATCACAATTTACAGGGAGAAGACCCAAAGTCCAGCAGTGTGGCTGCACAGTGTCCATCTGCGCACCTCACTCCCCTCTGGCTTGGAACTCCCTGTCACAAACCCAGGATATCCCTCTCCTCCCTCCATGGATATGGATATCGGGTTTGTGACGCATCAAGATTTGCAAGGAAAGCCTCTCATTTCAATTTGTGTGCAGGAAAAGTGAAAAAGGGGATATATCCTGGCTGCCTCCCAGGCCAGAACAGGAGCAGTGTCCAATTTAAAAAGTCAATATTTTCTGTAGGAAATCTCAATCCCTCCTTATTTTTTTTTCCCATGGTCCAAAAAGATCCTTTTTTTATTTTTTTTGGTCAAATTTTCCCAGGAGAAGGGGGAGAGGGACGCTCGTAGCAGGCAGCAAAGTGCTGCTAATCTTATGCACATACAAAATGGAAACAACCGCTTCCTGGTGGGATTGCTGGTATTTTGTTTTTTATAAAAATTTTAATCTCTGTATCCCTCCTGCTACTGTTTGTATTTTTTTTTTGTGTGTGCCTAGTTGAAAAGCAAACAATTTCGCCTGCTCCTGCGGCGCTCCGGGTTTGGTTTTGCTTTACACTTATTTATTTTGCTCAGCAGTTTAAATTATTAGTCCCTGACCCTGCAAATATCTTGTTGCACGTGGAACATGGTGCAGCAAGCGAGACGTGCCTGGGTTTGTTTGCAGGTGAGAGCAGAGCCCTCGACCCAGGTGTGGTAATTTAATTTTAACCCAAAAGAAACAGGCCCCATTGATACCCCCCCAGCACAAAGGCCAGTTTGGGGGTTATTTGCACCAAGAGCTGAAGGTTTCAGCTCGCCTTGATTTGGTGGCCAGGCTGGAAATGGGATGGGAAAGGGTCAGGAGAGGCTTCAACAGCTCTGGGTGATGTTTGTGTGTCCTGGGAGCAAAGGGGATGCTGACACCTGAGAAGAGAAGGAAAAATCCCTTCCTGCTCTATCCCTACTTCCACCCCACCAGTCACCACTTGCCTGAGGGCCAGACACAGATAAAACAGCAAAAAAATCCATATTATATCAAACCAGAGCACAAAAAAAAGGGGAAAAAGTCTTATTTTCTTTTCTGAAATTAAAACCTAAATCCAACAAGTCATTCCAGGAGCACCAGAGCTAAAAAACCCTGCTTCCCTCTGGATTTGTGCCTACTGGTTGAACAACTCAGAGTCCTTGGGACTGGCCTGTGAGGGGCAGTTCACCCCAAAAAGGGGGTCAACAACTACACTTTTGGGATCCCCCAGTCCTGGGTTGGTCCAAAAGCAACACACAGCTGGGTCAAACCATGCTGCTCGTGTCCCCCTTCGGTCCCTTTTCCTCCCTCTAACTTTCCCCACAGAAGCAAGTGAAAAAACATGTGGAGTAAAAGCGTGGAAAAATAAAGGAAAGCACTGATGTGTCACCCCCCCAACCCCCAGGTCACCCGTTTATTAGTGAGAAGCTCTGTTTTCTGTACCATGATGGAATTGGGGAGGGGGTTTCTTGAATCATTTGGGTTAGGAAAGACCTCTAAGATCATCGATTCTGACTTTTTTTTTCCTTGTAGGAATTCCCTGCCAGACAATGGAGAAAGGGTCTGAGCCCCCCCCATCCTGTCCAAACCAGGGTGTTGGGAGGGAGGGATCTTAAAATCACACCTCTTGTGAAGGTGCTGTAAAATCCCAGCAGGAGTACAGGCAGGTGCAATCTGACTCTGCAATCAGAATTTTGGGAGGGAGATGGAAAGAAAAATTCACCCCCTCATTCCCCCCCCAGGTCACAGCTGACCCCCAGGGGTGCTGCAGGTCCCTGGGGGACACACGCAGGACCCCCCAAAATCGCAGCCAAACCCACACCAACCGGGCTATTTATTCCTGCCAGTTTACACACAGCCTTTGTATGTCTCTCCCCAAAAAAACCCCAAAAGCCCTGAAGAAACGCAATTAAAATATTATAATTATTGGCGGCGGAGTATTTGCTTTTATCGGCTCCCATTTAAAAAGATGCAAATAGGGGCGTTTTTAGCATTCCAGTCAGCCCAGCTCCCTCCTGCAGAGAGGGAAATATTTGCTTTAGTCAACTTTGTTGTGTTGATTTCCTGGTTACCCTTATTTTCCCTGGTTTTTCTCCCCCCCCATCATTATGATCACTCTCCTTCCCTGGCACGGAGCCCTCTGTGCTGGCTCTGGGATTATCTCTGGGATAAGCATCCCGGGAGGGGCTGGGACACCCCCGAGGGGATGCACGGGGTGAACCCTCCTCCCCATGGCAGAGACCCCCAAGCTGGGGGTAAATCAGGAGCCCCCCGGGGGGGGGGGGTGCAGGGGGAGCAGTGGTGGGCTGGGGGAGGCTGTTCTGCACCCAGGGGGGAATTGGGGGGGTCGGCAAGGGCTGGGTAGGACAATTGCGAGCCCAAAGCGCCCTCCCCTGGTCGCTGCCCAGCCCTGCTGCCCCTCGCGGGGACCCCAGTGCTGGGTGCCGGGTGTGCCCCCCTTGTGCCATGTGTGTCCTGTGCCGTGGGTGTGAGTGCAGAAGACCCTTCCAGAAGGTTTTACTGCGAGAAGATTAAAGTTTTTCGCTTAAGGAAGCGCCCTTTCCTACCTGGAAAGAGGCACCTTTCCCAGAGATGTGTTCTCCTCCTCTATTCCAGAGAAGCTCTCCCTGGTGAGTGCCATCTTCCATGGGCAGTGGGCCCTGTGCCATGGACAGTGCTGGGCTCCTGCCCCCCCTGTATCCTCCTACCTCTTTGCTTTCACTCAGTGTTAGACAAAGCAGGTGATGGAGAGGCCACCAAGAGCCTCACAAGTGTCCCCACATCACCCCAGCTCCCCAGCAGGGTGACACCTCATGCCAGGGTGGTGATGCCCAAACCCCCACACTACCAAGCACTGCCACCCTGCCAGGGAGGGGAGAGTCAGGTTTTGGTTGGGAGCCATCCCTGGGGACAAGACAGGATAGGGGACAGAGGGACAGGACAGGTACCCAGCCCTTGGAACTGCCAAAATCATCAACCATTGTCTGAGAGCCATCCCTGAGGACAGGACAGGTACCCGGGGAACAATCCTGAGGACAGGACAGGGGGACAGGACAGGTACCCTGGGAACAATCCTGAGGACAGGACAGGTACCCTGGGAGCAATCCCTGAGGACAGGACAGGTGGGACAGGAGAGGTACCCTGGGAACAATCCTGAGGACAGGACAGGTATCCACATCTCAGCCCAGCCCAAAGCAGGAGCCACAAGCACCCCCAAACCTAAAGGTCTTTGCCCTCTATTAGCTCACAAAGCAACTCCCCCATCCCCTGCCCAGCCGACCCCTCACAAGGCAGTACCAGCCTCCGAGGCTAATTAACTCTCTAATTAAAGATTAGAGCACGGTTGTTGTTGGGTTTTCCCCACAGGGACTGTCTTAAACTCAAATCTGGGTGAGGATTATACAGAGTCATAGTGGTGGCTCTGGCCACGGGCTTGGGGTTTGGAGAGGGCATTCCAAGGTGCAGAGGATGGGCAGGACATGCTGCTTCCCATTCCTTGCCCTCCCAAAGGAGGAAAAAAAAATTGCTTGTTTGGGAAAAGCAGAGAGCAAAAGGAAGGGAAAATAGTTGTGTGAGTCCTCCACCCTGGAGGCATCATTCCCACCCACCAGCTCCAGGGGATGGTGCTGAGGCAGGACAGCTGGGCCAGGACACCACAGGGAGATGGGATTGGGAATAACATTGGAAATCAGCCCTTTTTTATTCCTTTTTCCCCCTCTCTTCCTCCTCCAAGACTAGAAATTGTGGAATTTCCCACCAGTGGGATCAATGTGAGTAAATCCCCATGGAAGAGCCAGGGGGGCAAAGGGGAAGCACAGCCTGGCTCCAGCCACTCACCCCAGCTCCTGGGGCTCCCCTGGCACCCCTGATGTGCTCCCCCAGCCCCTTTCCCTGCCTCCCTCCCTGCATAACCTCGGGCAGTGCTGAGCGAGGCTCCAGCCCTGCTTTATTAAGTTTACCTTGACCATAAACCCCACAAGTTTATAAAAATGCAGAAAAGGCCATTTCTGTTCAGCTCCCTCATCCTCTGCTTTGCACTTTCGATCACATTCCAGCCCAGCTGACTGATTTCCCTGTTTCTGACCCAATTTGCTGCTGGGCTCTCGTGCCAGAGGGGGATCTCTGTGGGACCAGCCAGCTCTGATCCCTACAGTGAGAGTCCTCCAAACTGTACTTTTCTACCCAAACCAGCCCCTATCTTGGGGCAGATTTCTGGGCTGGGGCTGTTTCCCAGCCTCCAACAACCCTCCTCAAGGCGACAGGCTGACAGAAACGAATCCTAGCAAGACTTTCTTTCTTTTATTTCTCTACAGTTTGCCCTTGTTGTGGAAAAATCTATATTTTAACCCTAATTGTCTCCCGGTGGTAATGATTAAGGCATAGCTGGGTGATTTGCATTCCAAATGCCACAAGGCTCTTGGTCCAGCCTGGATGAATCCCAGGCTCAGTGTCCAAAGCCCATTAAAAAAAATAAACCCATTAATGTACACTTGTTTTTGATATGGTTTGTGAGAGCTTCTCACTCCTCCAGTGGTCACCAGCTCCTGTTCCCCACTTGAGAGCCAAAGAGGGGCAAGGCAGAGATTCCCAGAGTTTTATTTCTCCCTTGGGGCAAAATAAAACATCCTGGAGCTGCTTTCCCACCTCATCCTGTGTGGACATTGAGATGGTTCCTCCATCCACCCTCTCCCCCAAAACCACCCCATGCAGAGCTTAATCAAACCTCCCCAAGAGGGTAAAACCCCAAAATAGATTCATTCTTTGTGGAATTTAGAAGTTATATTTGGAATTAAGCACAATAGAACCAAGATAATTACATAGCCAAAACACCTATATATAAAAATATTTCCTATGAAATCTGCATATTAAAAGAATTCCCACGAGAAATCACACAAAGCAGCAAAAATTGGAGAGTGGAAACAAGTTTGTAAATAATGAATATGTATTAAAAAAATGAAATATATTCAAGTTAGAAAGTCGAGTAGTTGCTAGGCTGGTAAATATCAGCCTATAAAGAGCAAATTGCAGTGGAGCCAGAGTTTATTTAGTCTTATGTGAGGTTTTGTAAAGGCTCAGTCCAACCCACTCCACAGCTCCATAAATGGAGTTTTCCATTATTGTTTTGCAGATTAAAAAACACAGGCTGCTAGTTGAGGAAGGACATTAACCTCCTTTTTTATTACTTTTTATAAAGTGATATAACTGGGTTTATTATATTTTCAGATTTCAATGAAATGAGCGGTTTGACTGGGATTTACACATTCCCTCTGAGGCACTGGAAGCTTTGCAGTGTTGTTACAGGGTATGAGACCCCAGCACCGAAAAAAAAAGAGCCAGAACGAGTGTAGATCGTGTCTTTATCCATATTTGTCAAAAAAACCAGGAACACAGTCCCACAGAAAGGTTGGAAAACCAACATGCACATGCAGGAAAACATGTCTGGAATAAATTAAAGAGCGATGCAAATCCTGCTTGGAATCACCACTTGGAAAGGCAAACTAAAAATTATGTTCCTTGACAGTAGGAGCTGAAAACACATCCCCACCTCAAATTAATTTTGGATTCACTGCCTTCCCAACAGGAATCCTATTCCCCAGAGTCACACTGCATCCCTGACCATGTTGCCAGCTACAGCCCCATCCCACAAGGGAGCAAAACCCACCTTTCACCAGAAACACCCAGTCCCACCCCATTCCCAGGAAGAAATATCTCCATTATACAACTCATCAAGCCATAAGGTTTGCTAAAAACAAGGAGGAGAAAGGAATACATACATATACATTTTTAAATTACACGAGTTTGGAGCTACTTTATCAGGCCAGGCAGGAGCAACAGCCCCACCTGAGCCAAGCTGTGCCCAAAGAAACACTTCCCAAAAGCTCTTACCTTGCCAAAATCCCACAGCTCTGAGCAGAATCACCACAGCAATGAGAAGCAGGACCCCCTCAGGCACAGCCATACCTGAGAGGACCCACCCAAGTGTGCCTAATAAAGACGAGGAGGAACTTCCCTCCCCGTTCCCATCACAGGTGATTAGTGTGAACCACTAACGAACTCTGCCAGCAGCTGCACTGCCACTGGATTGATTCCACTCTGCCTTCTGCTGCAGTGGGAATGGTGATAGTTCAGCCCCCCCCAAATCCTTGTTGGGGAGAGGACAGGAAAAAAGCAGAGCCTCACCCCGAAAGAGGGAGGAGAGCAGTGGGGTGCAGGATCTGGGGAAGATTTTCCCCCTTCCATCAGCTCCCCACAGCTCCCACATTCCAAAGTCTGCCCAAGCCCTAATCCCACTCTGTTTCACCCCAAAACACAGAGCCTTTGGGGCCACAGAGAATTAAGGGACGTGGTCTGGGGTATTGCCACAGTCCAGGGGTCTGATGAGGGGACAGAGAACCAGGAGGTGAAGCACACAGGTGTCACCAGCCATGAGAGATCCCAGTGCAGCCTCTGCTCTCAGATCCAAGGATTTCAGGAGCGTGGTCAGAGCCTGGGTACATCCTGCTGTGTCACCCCAGCTGCAGGCACAGCACCTTACATATCTCCTGGGGGGATGTGGGGCTGAGAGCTGATACCAAAATCTCCCCTCTGACCCCAGGGCTTTGAAACCACCTTGGTTTAATAAAAGCAAAGAGGTCTGAGCATCCAGAGCCCTGAAACAGGGAGGGAATGAGGTGGGAAGAAGGTTTCATGGGGCCAGCACATACTTATTGATTTCATTTGAAATAAAATATTACAGCTAGCATAGGAATGAATCACAGAATCATAGAATGGTTTGTGTTGGAAAGGACCTTAAAGATCATCTCGTTCCACCCCCTGCCATGGGCAGGGACACCTTCCACTAGCTCAGGTTGCTCCAAGCCCCGTCCAACCTGGCCTTGGACACTTCCAGGGATGGGGCAGCCACAGCTTCTCTGGGCAACCTGTGCCAGGGCCTCCCCACCCTCCCAGGGAAGAATTTTTTCCTAACATCTAATCTAATCCTACTCTCTCTCAGTGGGAAGCCATCCTCCCTTGTGCTGTCACTCCAGGCTCTTGTAAATAGTCCCTCTCCAGGAATCTTTCTTGCAGGCTCCCTTCAGGCACTGGGAGGCCACAATCAGGTCACCCTGAAGTCTTCTCCAGGCTGAACAATCCCAGCTCTCCCAGCCTTTCCTCACAGCAGAGCTGCTCCATCCCGCTGAGCATCTTGGTGGCTTCCTGCAGACTCTCTCCAGCAGCTCCACATCCTCCTTGTGCTGGAGACAACAACACTGCAGGGAGGGTCTCACCGGAGTGGAGGGGGCAGAACTTCACGCGTGGAGAGGGGCTGGTTCCTCCCGGGGGCCTCTGGTAGCACCAGACAGAAGAAACAGCAGCTCTGGTGGGAGCAGTGACACCAGCACAGGCACATGTGGAAGTGGAACACCAGGGAGGTGGAAGTGGAACACCAGGGAGCCAAGGCTGGGAGGGCCCAGCCCGTCCTGCCGCCGCTCCTCGTGCTGCTGCCGGCGAACGTGAGGGCAGATCTGATATCCATAAATCAACATATTACTCATTTTCGAGCATTGCAGTCTGACAGCTGTTACATGAGCACATTGTTAGGAGCTGTCAGGCGCTGATACATAGTGCCTTTTACAACATATGTTGACTTTTATCTAATGTTGTTCCATAATTAGCCCCAGGGAGCAGGAATCTGGGCAGCCGGCTGGCTGTGTGATCTCAGTTAACCTTTCCTGCCGGGGGGAAAAGGGCAGAGCCGGGAGGGCTGCGAGCTGGGGATGCTTCAGTGGATCAGGAGGAAGCAGGCAGAGCGTGGATGTGAGCGGTACCCACAGCCCAGCACCTGGGGACAGAGCTGGTCCTGCTCCCCTGCAGGGTCCCTGAGCCTTTGGAGCCATTATAAGAGGTAAGATAAAGCCCTGAGGGATCTGGGAGCTTCCCTTATGGGTGGAGCCCTGAATTTCAGGCTCAAACCAAGGTAGTGGCCCCAGGGGTCTGGATGGAGGAGGGGACTGAGGGGTACTTCTCCCCATGCACGGATGGAGATGGAAGGCAGGGATGATTTACTGACCAGGATGGGAGATAAATGAAGGAGCAGATGGTGGAGTTAATGAGTGGAAAGGGTAGATGGATGGACAAAGAGACAATGGAGACAATGTGATAATGGATGGTTGCGCTCCTACCCAGATGAGGACAAATGTTCTGATGTGTCCTCACAGCCTGGCTCCTGTTTAGGAGCCTGTGATGGTTCCCATGGAAGACCAGCTCTTGTCACCGTCCCTCTCACCACCAGGGTCCAGGTCACCCTTCATGAGCACCTTTGCTGTCACCAAAAATTATTCCCCTCTCTCTTTGAAACATTCCCAGGCTCCTGCTCCACCAAAACAAGCAGCAGAGTACTCAGGACATGTTGGTCTCTATGAAGCAACTCATCTTTGTGGAGAAACCCAGTGGGATGATGTCTGTGGGGAGGGGACACTGTCCCACTGCAGCCCCCCGGGCGCCTGGGCTGTTTTCCCTCCCTCACTGCAGCTGCTTAAGCTTGAAAAAACAGGAGAGGGAAAATAAATCAATAAGACACGAAGATAAATATGCTTTCCAGCGCGCTCACATGTTGCAGCCGACTCCTCTGGACGTGCTGTGGTGGCTGCATAATTCATGAACTCACCACTCATATGCAAATGGGGCAGCTCCTGCCGGGCTGGCCCAGACACACCCGGCGCTCTCCCACCACTCCCAGCACTCCTCGACTACCCCCCAGTGCTCCCAGTTCCCTCCCACCACTCCCAGTATCCCTCTTTGACTCCCCCCAGTGCTCCCACTTCCCTCTAACCGCTTCCAGTATCTCTCCTTGACTCCAAAATGGAATATGGACAAAGATTCCTCCCAGGCAAAAGGTGCCAGGTCAGAAAGGTCTTGCTGCCCACGGAGTGCCCTGGGCAGCCCATCATCTGCACCTGAGACACCCAGGCTAGGGGCTTGCTCTCCTAGGGAAAGGGCTGTAAATCCTTTGCAGGAGCCCAGCACCCAAATTGCAAGTCCACCTCCCAGAATTGACCACGGCCCCAGAAAAAAACCTCCCAGGGCTCCATTAAATAAGTCAGTTTAAAGTTGGAGGTCAGCCTGCTTTGGCAGGGAGCCGTGCTCTGCTAACAGCAAGCCTGGTGTGCCCGCAGAGGGGAATTTGTGGGGCATAAAAAGGGGTCTGTGTCTGCTGCTCGTGGTAGCTCAGAGCTGTGGGATGGCTCTGCTCACCCAGCAGCAAACGCTGTTCTTCGTTATGGCTGGGAATAATGGGTGTTATATAAATCAACACCAGCTTCTCAGATGGAAAAGTACTTTATTAGTCATTTTAGCAGCACAGCATCATCAAGGGCTTGCTTCAGGCAGGGTATAGAAGGCATGGAGCTGGCCCGGGATGCTGTGGGTGGTGGTACCCACCTTGCCCAGCTCCCAGCTGAGACTCTCCCCCTCCCAGGGGCTGCCAGCAACCTTCCCTAGCTCCTGCCTCCTGCTGTGTCCCTTCCTCCTTCATCCCAACAGCAGTGCTCCCCAGGAGTGGCTGCTTCTCCCAGATAAATGGTTTAATTAGCTTTTTATTGACTCAAGTGAGTACATTCCTTGGGCAGCGGCTGGGAGAGGAGAGGCAATGTCCCAGGGAGCACATCCTGCATCCCAGGCTGGAGGGATAAAAAGGTCTTTGCCCCATGGAGTCACAGGTTGGATCAGAAAGAGCAGATCCAGCCACAGGAGGGGTTTCTGGTCCCTGCATGAGCACCCATGTGAGCATCCCTTGAGTGAATTCCACCCTCTATTCCCTATGAGAAAAGAAACACAGAGAGGGTGGGAATGTGGCAGGAGGACAAATCCAAGGTGGGAGAAATAATAATAATAATAATAATAATAATAATAATAATAATAAAGCACCTGCTGAACAGCAATGCTGGAAATCAAAGCACGAACACCAAATACATCTGCAAGACGCAGGGAAGATTTTTAATTTTGGAAACTGGCAAAAAGATTTGAGATAGCTGGAGAACAATCAGCACTTCCCTTTGTGCCTGGAGGGACTGACAAACTTTGCATAAACAATTTTCCTTCCCTCTGATGTGGAAAGGCTGCCACGGAGCAGTGGGAGAGGCCAGAACCAGTCCCTACTGACTTGAAGAAAGCCAAGCCCAAAAAGATTCCCTGAAAAATGACATTAATGGCCTGAGAGCAGTGGGATGGGGGTAAGACTATGGGAGAGGGGGCAGCAGCGTCTCTGATTTCTGGTCCAGGGACCCTGAGCTGCTTCCTAATCGTGAGCCCTCAACCTGGCCACCCTGATCCTGTTGGAAAAGATATTTCTCTGCCAGGTTAAATGCCAAAACAGGGTGGGGAGAGATTAAAAATCATCCCCTTCCCCAGGCAAGCCCTCCCAGACCGTGTCATCCCGAGATGTGCTCTGGCACCAGAATATTAATGTGATGGAGGATGCTGTCCACCTCAGCCAGGCACCAGCTCCAGCACAGGAGAGAGATACCAGGAGTTCAGTTTGTGTTTGCCTGAGCCAAGGAGAAAATCTAATTAAACATGGCATCAGGGCTTGGAGGAGCTGGGGATGGGGCAGGAATATAAAGCGCGGCCGCTTCCCGCAGATCAGAGGGCAATATTAATAAACCCACAGAGGGGGACTGCAGGATCAGCTGGTGATATTGATAAATGTAAAGCAAAGACAAAGCAGCCAGGGAATATTGGATGGTAAAGCTGATAAAAAGACAAGTGGGGACAGCCAGCCCTGCCATCCTGGCGGAGGGAGCCCTGCAGCCACCCGCCTGCTTCCCAGGCAGGGGATGGCACAGAGCACCCCAAAGAGGGGGGGACTTGGGCCCGTGGGCTGTTACCCCTATTAATGTGCCCCCAAACCTGCAGCCCCCAGAGCAGCACGGCTGCCTTGCACATCCCAGAGCCAGGTCTCAGCAGAGAGGAGGCCCAGGCACAGGATCTCCATCCAGCTGGGAGCTTGGGATGCACCCCCTGGGGATGGGGAGCAGGGACAGCAACGGCCAGGGGCTGTGTGGGAGAGCAAAGCAGGGCGAGCTGGGAGCACAGAGCACTGGAGATGCTCCCTGCTTGCTCCATCAGCCACAGGGATGTGTGTGGAGGCAGCAGGGATGGGGCTGAAGGTGGAGCAGGGGGCAGGAGGAGTACGTGGGGGATGGCACAGCCTCTGCAGCTCTTCCCTGTTACCTGCAGTCTTTCATCTCGAGATGGAAGTTTGTTTTCTTCTCTTCCACCCTCGGTGCATTGACCTTGAGTGTCCCTGAAGCCCCTCTCGCAGGGATCACTCTCCCACGGCCGTGCACCCACGGCTCCCTCCCCTCTGCCAGCAGCACGTCGAGCCAGGGCATCGAAAAGAGCCACCGAGCGCGTTTTAAATAAAAGATCGCGTCTTTCCGAGCTATTGGAGTGATGATTTAAACATGAAGTCAAAGCCAGTAATGGTGTTGTCAGAGCCGTGGCGGTAAATCCAATCAATAATTCACTGATAGCAGGAACGGTGGCTCCAGCCAGACCTGCCTGTGGAGGGCACGGAGCTTCCCCCTGGAGCAGGAGGTCCATCCCCTCCTGTCTCCCTGCCAGCATCACCCACGCTGGCAGCAGAGGTTTGGCCCCCACTGGGAATGGGCAAGAGCCAGGAGCCAGATCTGGAGCCCCACAGGAGGGGAATGCTGCCCGCTTCCAAGGGGTGGGAGGTGAAATGAATTTCTTACCTGGAGATGGATGTTCAAAACGCTGGAAACACCTTGGCTAAGTGATGGCAGCTCAAGTTTTCCTCTCAGCTCTTGTGCCCTTTGAAAGAGGCCAAATCAGTCCCAGCTGTCCTTGTGAGGCTTAAAAATACCGACAAGGGACCCTACCCCCGGCCATCAGCACAGCTGGGTTGCCCACCTGCCACAGGGGTACTGGGGGTGCCTCATCCCTGTGGCACCCTGCCCCTCCAGCCCAGAACCCACATGCCCCTGGATGAGTTCCTGCAGCATCATTTACCTGCACAAACACCTCAGTCACAGCCCAACCTCCTTTTTGCCCTCTCATTCCCTCTAACGCAGCAGGGATCAGTTCTGCTGTAACACAGGATCCAGATGGGGGGCCTGGATCCCCACTTCATCCCTCCTCCTTCCCACAGGGCTTCACCAAGACTGGAGCAAAGCTGGGTGGCAGCACTTAAATGACTCCCAAGCATCTGCCTGTGCTGGGTGCAGGGTGTTGTGGCACCCACAGCAGGATGGTCCCTGATACCTGCACAGAGGTGTGCAAGGTCCATGTGGGAATACCCAGGGCAAGCTGGGGCTGCCCTGGGCACAGTTTTGGGGAGCAGCCGGCGAGGGATGTGGAAGTGGCCTTTGTGTGCATCTCTGCTCCCCCCTGGGGAGGAGTTTAATTGGGACTGGTACTCAAAGATGCTGCACAGCCCTGAGCCACATCCCCAACACACTGAGGGGTGTGAGGGCAGCACAGCTCCCCAGAGAGCAGCCAGCCCCTAAAAACATTGCAGGAGCCCCATTGCAGGGGGACTCGGTGGGCACCCCGGCACTGGGGGGCAGCTCAAGGACAAGCAGGAGGCCAGACAGACAGAAGCAGCCCCTCTATCCCGGCCCTGTGGGCGGATACACAGAGGACAGAGGTGCTGGAGGCGGTCGAGGCAGCCTCTTCTCCTTCCATCCTCATCACCAGCGCCGGGAGCTGCCGAGCCGGCACTGCCACCTCGTGGCACGGCCACCGGCGAGGCTGGGGACATCGTGGCACCACACACCGCACAGTCCCGGACATGCTCCATTGCTTGACAGAGCCTTTATTACCAGGGGAGCTGCTGCCGCCTGAATCAGTGCCAAAAAATGGCAAAAAACTCCAAAGGCAGCAGGCGAAGGGGAGGGGAGAGCGGGTCAGCCTGGCTAGAGGAGGGGGATGAGAAGGGGAAGCTGTGGCAGCAGGTGGGGTGGGATCCCTGGGCTCTGAGGGGACAGCATCACCCTGTCAGATGGGATTTGGGCTCTCTCACTTCCTAGTCCTTTCCCAAAAGCAGGATCTGAGCATCAGTGTCCATCTCAGTACCCATCTCAGCTTGGACATGCTGCAAATCCCAGTGAGAAAACACGATTTGGGGAACCCCACTGCACCCCATGGGATGCTCAGGACAAAGAACAGCCCAGCATCCCAAGGGCAAAGCATCCCTACCCCCCAAACACCTCTGGGGCAGCCCACCCCCTCCCCTCAGCCCCTCCACCCAAATCAACGAGAGCGACAAGTCTTTTTATAGATATATTTTTTTTTTTAGCAAATGTTTATTTATATCAAAATACAAAACATTTCTGAAGCAGGGTAATGTTACATGAGGAGCAAGTTAATCGATTCCAAAACCCATCATTCTCCTACAGCATGGCTAGTTGTACGTAACATTGCAACACTGCCAGAATTTCTTATAGTGGGTACATTAAAATAATAATAAAAAAACCAAAACCAACCCAAAAAGTCAATCTATGAACATGCAATGTTACCGGCGATAAATTAAGTACTCAGCAGGCCTTAAAATCCCAACAGGCAGAGACCGAGGGACCAGCTACTCCCAGTAAGGCAGGGCTTCAAACTCTCATTTCTTCCAATTTTTTGTTGGCTTATTTAGCATTTACTCGTCAACTGACAACAGTCCAAGAGCCAAAAGGACCCAACTTTCTTGGCAGAGTGGGATTATTGCTTAGAGCTATCAAAGCAGCCCCAGCTCCCAGCCGGCCCCAGGGGAAGGGCAGGGAGAGGGCTCGCAGGGCAAGAGCCAGGGGTCTGCCTTGGCTAAGCACTGCGGAGGTCGGGCTGATCTGGAAGATGTAAAATCCCCCCGGATGAGGGGGCTCAGTGGGTCGTTATCCCCTTGGAGACCAGCTCGGGAATGCCGGGAGGAGCGGGCAGCGCTCCCGGCGAGGTCTCGGTTCCCTGCCCAGGGCAGGATAGCACCCAGTCGGAAGGAGAGTTTGGGGTGAGGGACCCCCCACTCCGTGCCCCTCATCGCACACCTGGGGAGCGATGCTGAAATTTGGCTTTCCCTCCCCGTGGCCCGGAGCAGCTCCGGGCCGTTCCCGGGGATGCCGATGCCGAGCACGCGGCCACCGGTCCCTCCTGCTGGCATTTACTGGCCCTGGAGAAGGCCCAGAGCAACAATACAGGTACAGAGAGATTATATAGAGCGCGGAATAAGTTTCATATAAGGCTTTGGTACAGCACCATCATGTCAGATTTATTTGTAAATCGTTTACAGAAAAAAAAAAAGCTTACTGAAAAAATAGTGTTTTGTTTCTCTTATTTTTTTTTTATAATTTTTTTATTATTATTATTATTATTTTCTTCTGAGGAACATACCTGAAAGTTCAAAAATTAACCCTCTAGTTGCCGTCTGGGCTCCCATCAAACGCTAGTTTTGCTGTGTGCAGTTCCAAAACGAAGTGACTCGATCCCAAATCCCACTCAGGTGTGACACAGCCCACCCCATCTCACAGCAGTCACTAAGAAATCAACACCACAGAGATTCGGCAGCTGATCGCTACTCACTGTTTAGTAAAAATTAAAAAAGGATTTAAAAAAAAAAAAAAAAAAACAAACAAACCAAAAACCTTAACAAAAATTAAAAAAGAAACTCAGAAAAAAAAAAAATCAAGTCACGACAACGAACGTTATGGAACCAGCGGTACTAAAGTTTCTTTTATTGTTATTGTTATTAAAAAAAGTCAGTTCCACTGGTTACCATTGAAACAGCACCAAAGAGCACCCTAACGTGTGTTATACATTGTAATACTCGACATTCAAGAGATGGAAACGAGGTTGGATGGTCTAGTCTTTATATCCAGAGGCAAGAAATTCTTCTTAAAAAGAGGAAAAAGTTGTCCCACGCAACCAGACCCCTGTTGGGTCCGGAAGAAAATCCTGCCTTAGGGGAAAACACTATGGAGTTAGGAGGGAATTAAATCAAGAGCTACCTGTGGAGGTCTATGAGGGTTCAGAGAGTCTACAAAACCTATTAAAAGGGGATTAAAAAGTCTGGGCTCCCCCGGAGAGCCAGGGATGCTCCCAAGGGAGAGCTGGAGATGCTCCCGGAGGGATTTGGGGATGCCCCCTGGGTGATCCAGGGATGCTCCCCCAGGAGCTGGCAAGGAGGTGTGACCTCCAAATGCCCAAAGGATGGCTCGGGAACCTTACGGCAGTGTAGGCATTTCCAGGAGGATTTCTACAGGGCTTTCCCACATGGGAATGCCAAGGGACTGGAGCCTGCACAGCCGTACGGAAGGTCCTGCACCCCCTGGATCCTCAGGAGCATCCCCTGCCTGCTCTCTGCCAGCCCCGCAGAGGGGAAAAAAGGGAAGTTTGGCCTTAAAGTGCATCTGGGAGGGCAGGGAGCGTGTGCCGGCATCTCCCACCGAGCCAAAACCTCCCCGAGCGGAGACGGGCGCTTCCCAGCGCTCCCGCCGGCCGAGCGGGAAGAGCCTGGGAGGGGGCGGGAAGCGAACACCCCCCCCGGGAAAAGCGAGCTCCTGCCAGATGCGCGCGGCTGCGGCGGATGGAGGCAGCGGGGATGCGGGAACAACCAAACCAAACCAAACCAAACCGCGGGAAGCAGGACGATGCTGTGGGCGCGGCCGAGAGGGAGGGAGGGGCGGAGCAGCTCTTGATGTGTCTGTTTGGCATCCAGAGGGTTAACGCTACTGTGGAAAGTGTGCTTTGTAAACATTTATATCTTTCCTTTTTTTTCCTGTTTTTTTTCTGTAAGTGATTCCAGGGGAGATGGGGAAAGGAGAAAGCTGCCCGCCCCCCCCTGCCCACCCCCGGCAATACCCCAAAGCCCCACCGGGGGGAGGGTGGGGGGGAAGTGCAGCCCCCCCAGCCCGGACACCGACCGGTGAGAAATCTCATCCCTTCTCTTTCTCCTTACACCCTTTTTTTTTTTTTTTTTTAAACATATAAAATACTCACTTATGTATTTACCGCTAATAAATGCAAGTTAGTCCCACCAAACATGCTTTGCTTCGATATCAAGAATTGGTGCTGAACAAATCTTGGCTTGATATTAGAAACATCCCCCCCCAACCCTCCCCAACCCGACGAAGAAGACAGAAATATGGAAAATACAGGTGACACCTACGGAGGACACGGTGCCGCTGTGAGGGGCCAGCTCCCGGGATTACATTCGTGCCTCAGCCTGGCAGGACATGGCATGACCACGGTGAGGGACCTCCGCCTGGCTCTGGAGGGGTGGAAGCACTCGGGATCTGTGCAACCATCCCCTTGGGGACATCTGAGCCCAAAAAACAGCATCTGCATCCTCCCAGAGCCAAGGATTGTGGGACACAGCCCGAGGGGTAACCACTGCCCAAAGCCAATCCCCAAATCCTGCCCCAGCGAAGGCAGAGGGGGTGGTTTGCTGCTCCCTGGCATTGCTCAGTCCCAAAACTGGCTCCTCATCCCCCCCCTGCCACCCACGGGCACACAGGGAAGGGGGTCCGGCGGGTCCTTGCAGGAAAAGCCCCAAGTATCCCCAGCACATTCCTCATCACTGGGACAGGGAGAGCCTCATATCCCACCCATCCGGGCAGGGAGAGCCCCCATCCCACCCCAGTGCATACCAGCAGCCTCCCCAGCACCAGCAAACCCCGATGGCCAGAGTTCCTCTGTTTGGTGGAGAGGTATTGACGTGCCTACAGAGAAGGTTCCCTGCTCCCGCCACGTGTGGGGACCCACTGTGGCCACCTGGGTGGCTCTGAGGGGCTCCACAAACCACAGGAGGGTTTCAGGAACCCTCAGGATTTATGAGGGCGGCGAGGCCGGGCGGCCAACAGCGCCCAGCGAGGCAGTGGTGTGGGGACCCCATCCCACAGCGCGTCCCCCATCCTGTGCCACCCCCCAGGTCGCAGCCGGCCTCGTCCTTCCCGCTGCGAGCAGCGCCCTGGGAGCTGAAATTTGTCTTTTTTCTCTGGAAAGAAAAGCCCTGGGTGGAAACACCACCCCCTCGCCGTGGCCCTGGGCGAGCTGGCAGCAGGCCCAGGCTTCCCCATCCCGGGACTTTTTCCCTTTTCAGTATTTTTCCCTATTGAAACAGCAACGTGACAGCAAACAGCGGCGATGCCGGGACGGCAGCCGGAGCCGGCGGATCCCCCGGAGCCCCACGAGCCCCCCAGCCTCGCCCAGCCCTCCTCTCCCTCGCCACCGTATTGCTCAAACAGCACTAGGCATGGATACAAAAATAAAACAGCTATGTGACTTAGATATATATAATTTTTATATATATATATATATTTGTATATATATTTTTGTCTATTTATAGGTGGATGGAGAAGCAGAGAAGCTGAAGCGCAATATAATGTAAAAATACTCGCTCTGCTCCCGCTGTTGAGACTCTCCCCCCCACCTCTGACAGCCTCTCTCATGCTGCACAGAAGTTTCTGACACCTATTACTAAGGAATTATTTTAAATATTTGTTCTCCCCCCCCTTCTAAAATAGAAAGTAAATATATATTTGTTTAATTTTATATACAATGCGGTTTCGATACACCAATATCGTTTCTTTAGATAGAGATACTGGGGCTCATTTCTCAAGGTTGGTTTTTTTTTAAATTTTATTTTAATATAAGTGCTGGGGGGGGGAATGGGGGGGATATTAGAGGAGCTTTCAGTCCTGGGAAGATGGGCACCCCCTTATGCAGCCCTCTTGGTCCCCTGCAACCTCAGGAGGACAAGAATAAAAGTCCCCCTGGGAGAGAAAGTGTCATTTTGATGGTAAAGCCAAAATCTGGGCAAATTCTCCTCCCTGGGGGATGCCAGTTTCCCACCCCACTGCAACCAGTATAAAAATCCTTAGCTACCACTACAGTACATGCTTTCTGCACCTGAACCCCCCAAGCCTGGACCAGCCTGTCTGCCCCCCCTTTCTCTTGCCCACCCCCTCCCCAGGTACGGTCCTTCCTCCATCCATGCACGTATCAAAAGTCAGCCAGAGCCCTGGGATTGGGGATGTCCTGAGGTCACCCAGCATGGCCAGGAAGATGCCTATGCCACACAATGATGGGGAACACACAGCTCAGGCAGCACAAACCTGCCAGGTCAAAACCACACAAAAGGGGAAAATGGGGAAACACGGCACTGGGCAGCTCCCCCTTCATCCCAGTCACCAGGGGAGGGGAACAGGCTCCCATCTCCAGCCCGTTCCCAGCACCAGCATCCAGTCCTTTCCACATCAGGATGTACCAACTGATGGGAATTAAGTGCAATATTGAGTTTCTTCTTTAGCTGGCACCAGCATTGCCAAATCTGGATGCTGCTTCCCAACCCTCAGTTCCTGGATCGTGCATTCCCTGACAGATCTCCAGCAGGAACAAGTGTGCTTCCCACCTCTCCTCCCCAGCAAACACAGGCAGAGGGGAGTCAAGACACACAGAAACAGGAAAAAAAAAACCAAAACCACAAAATTAAGCTGAAGGGGGGAAATGGGAGTAAACATCCTGTTTCCTTTAGGGGTTACACTGTGCCCAGACAGCACAGGGATGGGCTCCTGGAGCGTGGTGGGAATACAGCCTGAATTTGGCTGCCCCCGAACCCAGTACTGGCTCTGGCATCACTGGTGACCAAATCCCCTCTCTGCCTCAGATCCTCAAAGTCCTGCTAATGAGGTTTAAAATAAAGACGCTGTGAAGAACATCTTGTCCCTCCAAGGAGTCACTGCTGGGGCCGGCTGGCACAGCCGGCGCCGCGTTCCTCAGCTCAAGGGACAAATTTAGCTGTACCCCTGCCTCATCCCTTCTGACTCACGCTTTTCTGGGAAGAACAGATGCAAAGCAAAATGCTTTCACATGAGTAACCGGAGAGCAGCATCTAGAGGGACTTGAGGGAAAGGTTTCTGCGTGGTGCAGCTTTTTCTTTAAACGATGGCACCAGAGATGAGGCAACATTACGTCCCCCTCCCATGTCACGTCCCGAGTCACGCCCCACGCGCGTCGGACACGCAGAGGAGAGGACCTGTCCCTCCTGCTTCTCAATGTCACGGCCCCCGGGTGAGTCACAGACAATGAACAAAGCAAAAATAAAAAATGGGGGGGGGAGATAATGAGGGGAAAAAAGCAATTTGTTGTGTGCAGCAGGTCACGCCTGCAGCAGGTCATGCCTGCAGTGTGCGTCTCCATTCCCAAATTCCCTTCGGGCTCCAGCTGCTCCCAGCCCCTTCCCTGCTTTGCCCATCCCAATAATCCCCCTTTCAGCACAGCTCTTAACTCTCCCCTAGAGACACACATACCCCTGACATGCAAATCTACTGAATTCTGCAAACCTATCTACCTTTGTCCTACGCTTCTCTATCTATTTATATCTCATATATACAGTGCATTTTACTCCACTTCCTTGAAAAGATTTCCTTCCACAAAAAAGCATTGACTCCGCCAGCCCGGGGCTGCAGTGAGCCCATGTGGGACATGTGGAAATCCCTGAAGGTCCAGCCTCATGGAAAAATACCCCCAGACAAGAGCTACAGCTGAAACCAACCCGAAACTCTGAGAACTCCCAAATCTATGTCACTGCCTGAAGCAGGAGGAGAAACCAAAATGCCAGGAGGGTTTTGTCCTGACACAGGCTGCAAGGTGTGAGCAGCAGTAAGTCACGAACACGTGTCGTGCCCGGATGCCATGAGACATGACTAAGCCCTGCCTGGGCTGCTGAGCCCAAACCCAGAGCCCTCAACACCCCCAGAGGTGGGTACAGAAAATTATTATTCCTTTTATATTCCCTTTACCAAACACTGTCACCTCCAGACTTCCTCCAAAGCAGGTGGCACCGAGCCAGCTGACAAGGTGAAAAACACCAGATCAACAGCCTGGAGCCCAGCAGTGCCCCAAATCAGCCTCCAAGTCACAGGTGACCTGCACAGGGCAGCAGGAATGAGCATCCCCCTGGGAAAAGCATCACCTGCTCACAGAGACACCCCTCGCCACCCTGGGGGGAGCGTGGAGACCCCCCTGCTCAGGGGGACAGACCACAAACCATGCTGAGGTTCACACTGGGAAGAGACCTCGGGACCCTCCAGCTCCCCCCATCCTACAAACCCACTGCTCCAAGTTCCTCTGGATGCAGCAAGTGGCAGGCACAGAAATGGGGCCCCACAAACGAGCCCTAAATGCTCCCCTTCCCCCCCACTTACAGTAACTTGCATTTTCCTTCATGTCAACACTGAGAAACCAAAACACTGCTGGGTTTGCACAGCAAAGTCACCTCAAAAACACGTGGGTGAAAGCTCAGCAAGTCCTGCTGGAAAAGCAGGCAAAGCGCTTTCCCTGCCCTTTTTCCCTGACTGCACAGGGACACACAGGTTTTATTGGAGAGGCTGCGAGGGATGGCACCCCACGACCACCCCCTCTTTCCAAGGGATCTCAGCAACACCCTATACCTACCTCTCCATGTCATCTCCCCCAGCTTGGGGTGCCCAAATCCTGCAGCCCCCACAGTGGCATGAAAACAGCACTGGAGCATCCCCACGGTGGCCACCTTGCAGGCAGAGGCACCAGCAAGGACCCCCCAAAACTGGGTTAGCACCCCTGCACTGACGCCTCAGAGGAGCCCAGGGACAAGTCTCCTTGTGATTCAGAGGCATTTTTTCACCGTGGTCCAGGATTTGCCAAGGGACCTAATGAAACATCGCATTCACAATGTGCAAGGAGGAATCGTACAGTTACTGATAAAGAAAGAGCCGTCTACCTCAGACCAGCTTATAAAATAAGAGAGTTTGGCCCAGGAAGATAAAAATCAAGATATATTTTGCAGCATGAAAGAAAAAAAAAAAATAAAAAAAAAAATGAAGCAGCAGCAGCAGCAGCTGTGTTTGCAAACCACCAAAGCGGCACGGAGTTCAAACGGGGATGAAATGGGGGAAGCGTTTGGCATCGTCTGACACGGCTTCGATGTCCCAGGTCCACGGGAGGAGAGAGGAGCGACCCCCTGGAGGGCATGGAAACCAGAGGGCTGGGAGAAGCGAGGAGGTTGCCAAAGCAAGAGGTGAGCCAGTCAGCCAAAGCACGGCCCGAGTCTATCGGAAGGTAACTCGGTCTAGCAGGGAAAGGAGTTAAGGATGGTTTTAGGGAGGAGCTGCTTCCATGAGGCGCCCGGGCGGGATTTCCCACTCCAGCAGCGTGGCAGGTACACGGCTGAAAGAGAGAGGGCTGCAGCTCCAGGCTCTAAAGGTCGAAGACCATGAAAAGCCCAGTGGCTCAAAACACCTGCAAAAGGAAAACAACTCTCAAAAGACTGACGCAGCAAGCCGGCACGCTCCGTCAACCTTCCCTGCACTCCAAGTCCTCTAGAGCTCCTTAAGACAGGATGGGGCACAGTCCCGAGGTAGCAACCTCAAGAGCCTGAAGACAGCGCCTTGCCCATCGGAACGGGCGTCATAAATAGTTTGGAAAGCACTCAAAGGAAAAAGCAACCCTCTGTTGGAGAGGCTGAGGCAACGAGCGCAAAAGGAAGAGCGAGTTGGCCACGGCACGGCCAGCACAAAGCCTCCACACCTCCCCCGGCCCCGATGGTCACCTGTCCGTGGGGAGCAGCCCAGCCCATTGGGAGCAGCCCAGCTGAAGTTACCAGCAAGCTGAAGTGAGCCAGGCAGAGTTTTCCCCGCTGCTGAGCGGGAGAATGGCATTAAATCAATTCAGATCCGAGCGGATTCTAGGGAAAACCCTAAAACCACACTCAAATAAAAGAAATCTGCAGTCATACTGTTAGCAAAGTTGAATTCTCACTCTGAGAGTTGAGGTTCTTACGTCAGGTCACTCGTCACGTCAATAAAAGGCCCTGGTGCAGGCTGGAAAGAGAGGGACATTTCTGCCAGACCCTCCCTCCTTCCCGAGACAAACCTGCTGATGGTTTGAAGACCACCTACACAAAGTTGTTAAAGCTCAGAAATATCTCGTTATTGATTCAGAGGATTCATTGTCCAGTGGTTCAAACCTTACTGAGGGCCTGGAGATTAGAAAAGACGCGGTGCTCTGCTTTTGGTGGTCGAAGGTTCCCGAGCATCCTGCTGGGAGAGGAAGCACAACCTCTGAAATCAGGTGTTTTTTGGCAGAGCAATAGACAGGCTCCGACCTGAGAGCGTGGCGTGGCCGGAGTGCCGGATCACAACCCAGAGCTCACGTCTTTCTCCAAACATCTCAGCCCTTGGAGGTTCAACCAGCAGCAAGAGCAAAAACCAAGGCAAAGCAGAATTAAAGGCGAGATTGCAGAGAATCTCTTGGCAATTCTACCTGGGAATAAACAAAAGTTTCATATGCAAATAGAGAGCCTGGGGCAAAAACATGCCTGCAGGCTCTTCGGTTCTCCTGATGCTTTTTCTACAGCCTGAATCCACTCAAAGCCAGAATATCTACATGAAACACTCGGTGTTTTATTCCCAGGCAGGCTGGAGGGTTTAGCACTTTACCGCAGAGGAAGAACTGTGCAAACCTGGATACAGTGGTTGATTTTACCACTTCAAACTAAAAAAAAACCAAAAAAAACCTCTAAATATTTTAAAGGTAGGGATTGCTTGGTATCAGCACTAAGCATTTATGTAGCACTTGCAGTCTGTAGGCCACCAAGTGCTTGTCCAAAGTGCTCAAATATGACTTATCCCCATTTTACAGATGGGAGAACTGAGGCACAGAGAGGTTAAGTGACTTGCCCAAGGCCACGCAGTCAGAGAGTGGAGGCAGAGCAGGAAAGCGAGCCCGGCTGTTCTCGGAGCGGGTTCCACCTTTCCTGCTAAAAAACAAACCAAAAAAACGGCCTGTGCAATCCAGAAAACCACCAGCCACCAAACCTACCCTAAGTACTTCGAAGAGGAAATACATTCTGGTGAAGAGTTAGAACAGCATTACCGAGGGGAACAGGGGGCAAAGGGAGGGACACAGCCCCGGCGGGTGTCACAGCCGGGCTGGAGCAGGAGAAAGGAAGGGGGGAACCAGCAGGAACGTGTGTTAGGCTGACGCGAAACGCTGGGCTTAGCTTTGCGCGGCCGCTCCGAGGAGCCGTCCGTGTCCATCCGCAGAGCTGGGCACCTCCAGCCGCTCCCGCCCGGGCTCAGCACCTGCCGACGGAGGCTTTTGGGACCAACGCAGCCAAACCCCCTCCGCTCGCACGCCTGCGTCGCCCCGGTTCGCGGTTACGAGTCAAGATTAAGCATCACACACGGTAAGAAATCACATCACTGCACGGCACCGAAGGACATTTGCCTGCGATATACGGAGTGTCGGGAAGAATTAATCGCAACCACCCTCTTCAAAGCTGGCACGCACCGTACCTGGAGGGGGAGACGCCCTCGCGTGAGATCGGCCCCGCGCGCTCGCACGGCGCCCAGAACGCGTCACCGAGGCTCAAAAGTATTTGCACAGACAAAGGGTGATTTCTCACGCCTCAGACTGAGTGGAAGGCTTGGGGGGGTCTTTCTGGCTTTTCCCTTTCAGAGATAGGTAAGGAAAGATGTCACGCGTGGTTTTGCTGTTACCTTCACGTCAAAGGAGGCTGGGAAGGGGGAGGCGGGGAGATTTTCACAATTACAGCTTTCCTGGGATTATTTGGTCATGTTTTTTTATCATAATCAGATTCACAGGATTACCAGTTCCCGTCTGGGTTGTTAGGTTCTTGTCAATTAATTACACCCTGTGTCATTTAATTTCTTCCGGTGATTGAGGGCCAGCTGCTCAATCCCACACTTTCTCCCTAAAGGCGCGCCGCGGACACAGATGTCAAAAGCTCCGTCTGTGCCTTTGAAGCCTAGAGATCTTTCCCAAAACCGAGGTGCAACACCCCCCACCCTTCCCACCCCACCACCGAAGCCGTTTGGGGTGGGGGGAGAAGCAGATCTGAGGAGCACCCAGCCCAAAGCATCCTCCCCGTCTGCCCCAGGGTCCCCCCCCAGCTCGTCCCCGCTGCGAGCTGCCGAACCCCCCGGCAGAGGCAGCAGCATCGGGGTGTCCCCCCTCTCTCCCATCACCTCCATCCCCATCAGCTCCCTCCACCGCTCCTGTTCAACCTCCTGGGGCCGGCGCAGGCTAAAGCAGGGTGGCGTGCCCGCTGGTGTCATCGTGGTCCACGCTGTTGAGAATGGCTGTCTGGTCTTCGGGGAGCTGCCGGTGGCAGAGGTCGTCCTTCAGCGCCGAGAGCCGGGCGAAGGGGTCCTGACGAGGGTGTCTCTTCTTCTTGCGGAGGCAGACAGCTTCGTCAGGCGACAGTACCTGAGAGCTGGGAGGGTGCTGAACCTGGGAGGCAGAGCCGTCTGGGAAGGGGGGAGAGAAGGCAGATGGGACCGGAGCCAGCAGCAGGGCAGAGCACTCTGCTTGCTGTAAAAGGGAGGTTACAGCAAGCCTGGCCCTGAACCCGCCGCTTGGCAAGAAGGGAGCACGTTTTGGGCATCAGGGAAAATGAAATGAACACTCCAAATCCAAAATAAATAGAGAAGGGAGATGCAGGGAACAGGAACTCGGTTTGGAGGAGCAAGGGAGGGACAACCCACAGGCAAGGAGCCATCCCTTTGGGAGGCAGGGAACAAGGGCAGCATCCAGGAATGGGCTCGGGGACCCCCAGCATTGGAGCCGGCAGGGACCTGCCCGAGCTCTGCCCACAGAGGGACAGAAGGGATGCTGTTGGGGACCGCGGGGTCCTCACACTCACTGGGTTGTTTTCTGGATTTCGAGGAGCCCTTGGATGACTTTTTGGGCTTCTTTATCCGCTGGTATTTCAGAGCTTCGAGCCTCTCAGGTGCAGCAGCGTCCCCGGGCGGAGATGGACGTTTTCTAGGAAGGAAAAGCAGACAGGCGCCGTCAGCAGCTCTTGGCCACACTCGGGCCTCTGGACGTCCCCGGTGGGGGATCGGTCAACCCCAGCCAGCTCTGCCGTGGAAAAGGAAGAAGTGAGAGACTCAGGGCTGAGGGAGCAGGGCCAGCCAGGTGTGCCGGAGCGCGGGATGAAAGGAGCGAGGCGTCCCCGCTGCCCCTACGTCTCCCCTCCACGTTTCCGAGCAGCGCCGTGACCCGGCCGGTCCCACCGGCCACGTCCAACACGGGCACCCCAGCTCACCTGCCACCTGCCTGCCATGCCAACACTGCTAAACAAAAAAGGACGGGGCAGATCCTATGTCCGATAAGGTATTTCTGGGAAGTGGTTGGAAACCCCTTGGGATGGAGAAAGAGAGAAAGAGACAGGCAGAAGCGGCACGGCAGCATCGAGACGGGCACCACGAGCCATCCGTGGCGGACAACACCGGCGCCACAAACAGCGGGGAGGCAGGATCCTGCTGGCCCTGCTCCCACAGCCAAAAAAAACCAGGGGCCACACGACAGACAGGGACACGAAGGGCACACACCGACAGAGCCGGGAGAGGTACCTCGTTCCCAGGTCCCTGTGAGAGGCGACAACAGAAACGCAACAGCACGGGAGCATCTGCTCCTGGAACACCAAGAGGCTGGGAGCTGGAGATGGAAACACTGACAAGGTTTTATTGCAAGGACAAGGAGGGGATTTGCAAAGGGGTGCTTCCTGCAGGAGAGCCAGCAGTTGCAAGGGATAGCTTTCCAGCTCTAGCCCCTGAGGAACTCTTCTACAGGAACCAGCTCAAGGTGAAACAGTCTCCCCTTTGCAAAGGGATTTTTTACTTTATTTCCTTCACTGTACCTGTTTTTCCCATCCAAGGCCTGGAAAGCATGACTGCTGTAGAGAGCAGAGCATTAGAGGAAAACCTTTTCCTTAGGAGAGCGGGCAGTCTAGCTCTTATCTGTAACACATCACAGCATCCCCCCTCTTGCTGCTTTCCCATCTCCTTCCTCTGCTTCATTTTACTTCCATGACCCTCCAAGTTGCACCAACTTCTAATGGCACAGAGGGACAAGTCTGAGGCCACAGGTCAACCTGAGTCATCACCGAGCAACCTGTAGACAAGGTGTCCAGAGACAACAGGGGAGGCATCCACAAAGCACCTTTTATCGCAGTAAAGCCAATGCTTGAAGCCAGGATCCAGCGAGGAAAGGAAAACTTAAACCAGTGTGCCTTCGTCTTCAAAGGAGATGACTCTCTTCTGCTCTCACAGCTCGGTCACCAGAGGTCAGTGACCAAACCTTCTCACAACAACCACGCAGAGGACAGTGCTGATGGCAGCTCCTGCATCTTCAGATGTCCGTGACTGGGGTAGGGATCAGCAAACCCTGCAAGTCACAGGCAGAAGGATGGGCAGGCAGAGGAGCTGCCTCAGGTGGCTGCAAGGAGGCAACATCAGCATGTCCAGACTCCTGCTTTGGCACCAAAATGTTGTGGATGACGTCCTCCCAGTCTGTCAGCAAGGTGAGACCCACCCAGCATTGCAAGAACACTGTGGATGCCGGTGGGAGCAGCAGGAAAGGGACAAACACACGGACTGGAGCACAGACCCTGCACTCCTGGGCTGTGGGACAAGAGTACACCCACCCACAGAGAGTTTGGAGCTCCTCATCTCCCCCGGGTTCCAGGTAGAGGCTGTGCACCACCACGGAGCTGTGCATCTCCATGCACAGAGCACAACAGCAACACTCCACATCCAACATCCCAAGCGGTTCCAGAGCGGTGATACTTCAGCTGGAGTGCACAGGCAAAGAGCTCTCAAGGGATTTTTGCCCTTGGGGAGCAGAAGGGTGGGGTTTTTTTGAAGATGTCTGTGATTGCAAAGCTTCTGAGTTCTGCTGGCAGCGTTGGAGAGCACCCAGGGAAGTGCAGCGTGAGGTGACAAAGCAGCTGAGGCACAGCAGACGCAAGAGAAACCCAAACACTGGGAATAGAAAAGCTCCTTTTCATGTTTCCCATTGCAACAGAAAAGTGAATGTGTGGAGAGCTCCCAGAGAGCCTCTGTTCCAGCTCCCAGAGAGCCTCTGTTCCAGCTCCCAGCAGAGCCTCTGTTCCAGCTCCCAGCAGAGCAGCACATCAGCTGAAGATGAAGCAACTCATTAGACATGCTGGTAGTCCTGCTGGCTGGATCCAGGCGAGAGCTTTCCCTCGTTGAGAAGACGACATTTGCAGTTGCAGAGCATAAACACCTTGCTCCCAAGTGCAACCAGCCTCTTATGAGAGAGGCTACACCACCCACTCCAGCCACTGAGCTGCACCAACATGGACAGCCACGCACATGCTGGCTCAGAGTAGGACCACAGCGACCCACAGGTCCGACAGCACGGGATTCCCTGCAGCAATTCCTGCTTGCATGGTCAATAACAGGGTTTCCCCCCTTTATATCCACCATTTCTATGATTTGCACACGAGGTACATTCATGCAGGTGGCCTCAGCTGCTCCAGTCCATCATCCACGGAGCTCAGGTGTGCCAAGTCCTGGACACCGTCAGGCTCGGTGATCCTGCCACCATCCTGCCCATCAGCACCTGCTTTCTACCACCTCTTCCCATGTATTTGCTGATATTATTCAAGCACAGCTCTTAGAAGGCTCTTGCTCTTCCCACTCCTTTTTCTTTCTAAGAAGATGCTACTGTGGCATGTTGACAAAATTAGACAGATTTACGCAGAGGATTATGAGGAAATTGCCTGAAGCTCATTTCCACTAGTTCTCCGTAATTGGACTCGTATTTATACACACAAACATAAACAGTGAGTGTGCTGAACCCATGTGTCACCATAAATACTGTCTGACCTCTGGCAAGGAAGAGATACAGAGGAGGACAGAATGATGCTACTCACCAGCCAAATTTTATCTGCTCTACCCACCCTTTCTTTCTTCAAAGGGCTCTGATTATTTCAAATTAATTTTCATTTTAAGCTCAGCCAAAAGCCTCTTCCTGCCCCCAGAGTTAACATTTTGGGCAGCTGCCCGTGCACGAGGGAGATCTTGAATACCAACAGACGAGAGGCTCAGAGAGGTGGGCAAAGCTCTTCTAGAAACTTCAGTGTAGAGCTGGGCAAAGGAGCTTTGAGAAGCCCATGTGAACTCCTGACACAAGCCTTCTGTGAGGCACCACAAACACCTGGAGCAGCAGTTTTCCTCGAGTCTCCAAAGGAAAACCCTTCTGCATGAGCAAGGGTCTGAACTGCATGGACTGGGAGGTACTGGAGAGGCTGCAAAGGTACTGAGGGACCTCTGAGAGCCCCAGGACAGGAGCAGGTAGCCAGGGGAGAGGAAGTATCCAACCCAACACACATCTCAGCTGCTCTTCTTCAAATGTCCTTCCACATACAAAGCAAAGATGTAAGGGAGAAGATCCCTGAAGGCATCACCGATCTCTTTCCACCCAGAAAGGGAACCCATAGAAAGCGAGAGCGCAGGAGATTCAAGGGCACAGTACATATATTTAACCTTGTGGAGATCTCAACACACATTCCCTTTCTCCTTCTCTCCTCAAGACACTGACATCCAGAAATAGTTTGGGCATGTTAGAGAATCCTCTTGGACGAGGTAGAGCATCCACTCGGACCAGTTAGAGCATCCACTTGGACAGGAGCCCACTGTGTCTCGGCCTCCATGTGCTTCAACCCTTCATCCTCCTCAGATGAAGAGCTCAATTCTCCTACAGGAGGCTCCTGCAAGTCAGAATTCCCACTTTGCTCTGAGGCAGCTCTGGCTGCTGCCCCCATCCCGGAATGCTTGGGATCCTTCAGAGAGGTGCTAGAGAAACACAGCGGTGACGGCCCCTGGCCCCAGAGCTGCTGCTGCCAAGGCACAGCAATGAGGGAGGAAGAGGCTGAGGGAAGGAGCACACCTTCTACAGGTCTGTAGACACCACAACTCATCTACACAACGGACTTCACCACCATGCTGACGGAGAGGAGAGAGGGCGAGGGAAAAGGGGCCGGACTGGAGAGGAAGAGGGGGATACAGTCACGGGGAGAGGGAGGGGGGAGAGAGGAAGATAAATGAAAAACAGGAGTGAGAAAATATATAAGTAAACTAAAGAGACTAAAAAGAAAAATAAAATAATAGTAATAATAATAATAATAATAATACTTAAGAAAGAAAAGAGAAACGCACTCAGACAAGCGGACTCACAACTTCTCCAAGCGGGAGGAGGCATGAAACACATGCAGAGGATCAGCACATGGACAGTCTTTAAAGGGGAACCTGTTTTCTTTCAAGCAGGGAGCGAGGGGTGCTGCTCCTCCCACACTCCTGGCACCGATGTCCCTTCATCACTCAACTCTACGCCACGGCCAAGCCCCCCAACTCCCAGCATTGGCAGTGCTGTCCTGGCAAAGGAGGCCGGCGGGGCCACCCAGGGCAGGCTGTGGTGCTGAGGGGCGGGGGAGCTTGGTGCCTTGTCTGTGGTTTTTGGGTTTCCCTCTGCAGGGAGACGACAGCCCCCTTTTCCCTGTCCGGAGATGCACGCTGCATCCTAAGAGGAGAAGATGGGAAAACTCCTGGTGCCGACTCGGTAACAGCATTATTTATCCCTGCCCATCCATAAAAGCTACCTGAGCTTCACCTAACAAAAGCCACCACGCTGCAGCCACCACCGAGCTGAGCTCACACGCTGCCTCTCCCTCTCCTCCTCTCAGGTTTTATTACTGCAGCACAGAAATCTGGCTGGTCTGGTATAAAATCCCTGTGCTCTGCACACACTGACAATTTTATGACCCCAAACCATCAAGAAATTACTTGACTGGGCTCTTTACGGGATTCCTCACTTATTAACTGAGATTTATTCTTCTGGCTTCCCCTTTTTGGTGATAATGACTCTGGAGTCGCTCCTGCAACTCCACCTCCCAGCAGCATCTTGGAGAAGGACACAGCAAGTGTCCTGCTGGGCACTACGATCCTGCTCCTCAAAATCCATCAGCCCACAGCACCCAGCACAGGAGATGGGAGCCAGCCAGGATCTGTGCAAGAGCCACACCAAACCCAGATGTGAGCCTGGACTCAGCTCTGCTGTGCTAAAGCCACGTTCACTAGTGTCCCTGATGCTCCCAGAGTGGGGAAGTGCCACAGAAAAAAGAATAAACAGTCACGTCCTCACAGAAGGCTTCCCTATTCCTTGAGAAGCCTGGCACAGCCCAGATCTCACCAAGGCTCGGTGCCAGCTTTGCTCCTCATGGGATACCCTGCTCTGCCATCAGCAGGGGAAGACAGAAGAGGGTGGCCAAGTGCTCAAGAGCTTTGGAGGCTGCAAGGCTCAGATGGGAGGGGTTTGAGCTCCTGCACAAAGCACACATCCTAACCCTGCTCCCATCACCATGACCCAACACTCCTTCCTTACCTCTCCTGCTTTCCACACCTCAGGACAACCCTCCAGGTCAGCTAGAGGAATTTCCCTCTCCTGTAAACATCCCCCTGATTTCTCTGGGCATCCCATCTCTGTCGTGAGGCTCTTTTCCAGCCCAACAAGGCTCTGCAGGCTGTTGGAGAGTGCTGGCCAGGACCTTGACTCTTCCCATCCAAGGTAGCAAAGTTTAAGTTTTTGTAAGGCCAGTCCTAAGGAAGTTTGGCCATGGCCTGGCCCTAGAAATGCTCCTATCTGCAATCCCACCTCTCCTTTCATAACCAGCCTGGCTGACAGCCAAATAGGTCAGTGTTCCCAATCCTCAGGGTCACAAATTAGTATGATCCTGTCTGGATTTAGCAGTTTTAGAGACATTCTCTGTTTCTAAGGCCTGAAAACTATCTCCAAATTACTCCATCCCAGTTCCAGGGATGCCCACGGCCATCTAGGAAACCAGTCTCATGAAGGCAGCCCAAGAGGAATTTTCTTGGGAGAGTCTTTCAAGATCCGCTTAGGGCTGTTTAATTACAGCTGGGTCAGAAGAAGTCTTGGAGATTTCTCCAACAAGAATTTCAGGGAGGGAGGGATTTTACTACGACTACACTTGTGTTGGGAAGGATAAAACACCTCTCTGGCAGCCTGAAACCATAGTTATGCTGCTGCCAAGCATACAGTCTATCTTGGGAGAAAGACTTCTCCCATTTTCCATGATTTAGGAGACTTGGGAAAAAGAAAATAGATCCAGGTACTGCTGGAAACTAAATTCTCCATGTGCTGGACTGCAGCTGGAGACTGATTTTTGGAGCCCCACTCTGAGCTGTCTACAGTTGTTTGCTCCAGATGTGGCTGTTTTACCTGGTTCTAGGGGTTGGCCGTGGGCTCCTCCTGCTTTGGATCATCCAGGACAGCCCCACCTCAACATTCACCTTCCTAATACTACACAACCCTCGTGCACCCTGCCAGGGCCAAAGGTGCCACGTGCCACTGTCCTCCAAAAAAGGAAGGGCAGCCATGGGGAGACAACAGCTCGGCTCATCCCAAACCCCAAACCCCAAAGGCAGAGGAGCAGTGGCCTGCTGCTGGGAGGGGAAACCCAAAAGCCACAGAGACTGTGCGTCCAGAGGTGTTTCCTAGTGTTTTCGGATTCCTTATTCCCCTTTAAAGGAAGAGATGGTATTGGAAAAGCCCCTTCCGTGTCCCCTCTCATGCCCCGCTCCCGGCCACCCTCCACAGCACCCACACCATCCTTTCGGACATGGATCACCCTTACCTATTGAGCTGAGGAGAAGCTTGTCTCGACAACACTGCCCAGATAGCTGAGATTAATCAAAAACAAAGCAGTTATCAACACCCGCAAGGAGCCGAGCTCCGCAACACATCAGCACGTCAACAACTCCAAAGGAAAAAGGAGGGAAAGAAACCAAACTGAAACACAAACGAAACGAGGCTGGAGAAGAAAGGGGGAAAGAAACAGAAGAGAAAGGAAAAGAAGAAACGAAAACGATAATCAACGAAGCGAATGGATACACTGCATAAAAGCACGGACAACAGTGCTGCTTTAACACGGCTCTGTCCTGGAGCTGGGTCTCCTTGGGGTGCCCTGCCAGGAGACATGGACCTATGACTACATGCCTAACTGCATCACTCCGTAGCTGCGTTTTCCAGAGGCACACAGAAGTCATTTCAGGCTCGTTCAGCTCCTCTCCCTCCCCATCCTCTCTCCCCTGAGCCCTCCTGCCTTCCGTGCAGCGCCGGAGGGGTTTTCTAAGGCCATAACGCTTCCAGGTACCAGAGGGAGGGAGTGAAATGCGGAGGGCACTGCGGGGTGAAACGCTGCCTCCCCCCTCCCCAAAACACACGCCTCTCCTCCGAACGCCTCCGACCGCGCCGGCTCCGTGGGGCTGGGAGCCCCGGCCCCCGACTCCTCTGTGCCACAAGCCGGAGGAGGGGGCTCGACCCCACCAGACAACAAGCCAAAATGAAGCAAGACGAAAGGATGGGACGAAAGCACGGCTACGGGGTCTAAGGTGCTGTGAAAGACGGAGGGAAAGAGGAGAAATACAGAGAGAAAGAGAGAAAGGAGAGAGAGGAGAGAGAGAGAGAGAGAGAGAGACGCTTTTGCCTGGAGCAACCCTGGTACCTGGAAAACCAGCCGCTACTGTCTAGTGCAGCCACATCCCTCTTTAGGGCAGGATCTGAGCGTGCCGGCAGCCTCCCGATCTCCGCTGGGCTTAGTTTATTTTTATTTTTCCTCCTCTCCTGACATGCTGCTGGTGTGGCTAAGTCCTTGATCTCTCCCTGCCCGCGTCCTGGGGCTGCAGCATCCCTTTTGCAGGTGGGGCGGTGACCGTGATAGCTGTTTCTGTCATGCATTAAAGCTCTCTAGACTCCGCGGGAAGGAAGAGGAGGAAGACAAGAGGCGCGGCGGCGGCGGCCCTAACGTTCGAAGAAAGCCAAGAGCCAGCAACTAGAAGAGGAAACAACCTCCAGTGACACCAGGACACTTACCTAAGCGAGCCGGGAGCCAGGCCTTTGCACGCCTGGTGGACGGCCCGTAGCCCGAGTCACAGCGCTCCCAGATTCCCAAGGGAGCGGCCAGGCTGGAGGCAAATGTGCCACCGGCACTGGGAATGTCGCCTCCCTAAAACCCAGCACTCCTGGGCAGCGGCCATGCAACCCATGCCCACGGCACCAACCTCTGCCTAGCAAAGCCCGCGGGACGCCGTCTCCAAAAGGGATGCTGCAGCGTGCCCAGAGAGACCCTACGAGTTGGGATGGAGATGGCAGGGAGGGAGTCAGAGGGAGCGGGTGAGGCAGGGTGGGGGAAGCCAGGAAGGGGCCAGAGGGGCACCACGGGGCTCACACACTTACCCCGTGGCGGCTACCGTGGTGGTGGATGTCGGCTCCGGTTGGAGAATCTCCTCGCCAGCCCTCCTCGGAGAGGGGATGTCTCCGAAAACATCCATGGTGTCCACGGGCAGGGAGGAGCCCTGGGAGTTGGAGAAGCCAGTGCCCACGGGGGTGAAGGCGGTGGTCGGTCGGAAGCTGGGGCTGTCCCCCCGGCTGCTGGGCGCGGGGGATCCCGTCGACGACGGCGTGGATTTGCGGGAGAAGCTGACGGCCGCGGGCGGCTGCAGCGTGATCTCCGACACCTCCGTCTGCTGGATGAGGCCCGGCCGGGGCCGGGCGCGGGCGGTCAGCTCCGGGGAGCTGTTGCGGGAGCTGAGGGGACTTTGGGTCAGAGGAGAAAGCCTTGAAGGTTGTAGCACCACCTGATGTAAACTGGGCTCAGCCCTCCTGACCTGCCGAGGGCTGGGCCGAGGTCGGGGTTGGGGCTCGTACCACCTGGTGTCCAGGCTGAATGTGCTTGTGCCGCTGGGGCCGACGGGCTCGGACGGTTCGTGGTAAGGCAACACGGGTATGCCCATACCTTGGCTGGTATGTCTTAGCTGCCCTTGACATCCCATGGGTTGCATAGGTTTGTCCTGCCACTTGGTGGTAGCGGGCACGGAGGATTGACCCCTGCCCGGTGACTTGCCGGTCCAGCTCTTTGGTGCCTCCAGGGGCAGGATGCCCGAGTAGGACGCGGGGACCACCTGGAGGGAGGAGGGGGGCGGCCCCCGAGGAAGGCAGCCGGTGGGCTGGGAGCCCTCAGCTGCCTCGCAGGGCTGGAGCTGGTGGGGGAACGGCGCGGGGGCCAGCTCCAGGCTGCCGAAGGGGAACTCGGCCCTGCCCCAGGGCTCGGGGGACCGGCCCCCCGTGGGGGTCTGGGCCAGGGGCAGCGTGCTGTTGGAGGCGTTCTCCCCGTTCTCCTCGGGGATGGTGGGGTGTCCGAAGGGCCCCTCGGGGGGCAGCGGCGGGGAGGACATGACCGAGCTCAGCGGGCTGACTTCTGGCATGTAGAAGGGCGGCGGGTCCACCTCCCCGGGGCTGCTGCTGCTGAGGTAACCGTAAAACTGGTGGTGGAAAGCCCGGGGGGCCGGCGGGCGGGCCTGGCCCGTGGCCTGCAGGGCGCCGGGACCCTCCAGCGCCCGGTGGAACCGGGGGCTGTATGCTGGTGGCTGAAGGTAGGACTCCTGGCTGGAGGAGAGAGGGGTGAGCTGCGCTTTCAGGGCGGTCACGGAGGTGGGGACGACGGGGTCGTCGTTCTCCTCGTCCGACTGCCTGAACTCGGGGTACATGTCCGTCTCCTCCACGAAGGGGAAGCCCTCGATCCGCCGTGTCTTCAGGGAGGGCTCCATCTCCGCAGGGTCCATGACGAAGCGGCCGTCGGGCCCGCGGCTGATGAGCTCGATCGGGGTGGTGGCCTCGGCTTCGGCCTCCGCCTTGGAGACGCTGTACTTCTTGCTGCTGATGGCTCGTTTGGTCTTCTTGTAAAGGGAGAGCTCCTTCTCCTTAGTGGGGCTCAGCATCCGCTTGGCCTGCGGACCCTGGTCGTCAGAGGACTCCGAAGGGGGACGGAGCGTGCGGATGCTCTCGGGACTCACCTTGCCTGAAGACAACCTGGACCACAGGGGAGAAAAACCGAGAGAGGGGACGGTCACCCGGAGGGGAAAGGAGGTCTTCTTGCCCAGAAGAACCACTGTCTGGATCCGGAAAACAAAGTGCTACCAGCCCTCACAAGAGGAACTGGGAGAAAGGGGCAGGGCCTAACCAGGATGGCAGAGTCTTGCCAGAAGCCGCGCACAACATCCCTGCTCCTAGGGAACGGAGCTCGGCACGCTCAGCATCCCCCCTGGGGCAGGTACTTCACACCAACACCTTGCAACAAGCTCCACCAACACCTTGCAACAAAGCTCCACAGCCCCACCGGGACAAAAGACAGATCCAGAGCTCACTTCCAACTCCTTCAAAGGCTTCCTGTGTTCACCTGAGCTATTCATGCCCAGGAAAGGCCCTGAGAGGAGCTACATCAAGTAAATGTCCCCTCTTGCAGAACTCAGCATCTCACTTGGAGATGCTGATGGATCAGCTCAGACCAACTGTTTCTCCCATTCTCAACACTCAGATTTGAGGCTGAGAGCCTCAAAAGGCAGAGAGCATCAGAAGAGTTCCCTCATCCCTATCCAGAAAGCCTTGGACAAACAGGATTGTGAGGCAAAAGGTAGCAGATCCAACAGAGACAGTGCAGGTTATTTCAGTGCAGTGGATGAACCAGAAAAAAAACAAGATTCAGATCCACCAGCACCAGGACATTTTGCAATGGTCCAGGAGCCAAAGCATGAGGTGTCCACATCCCAGGCTCTCGCACTCCTGTTGGGAAGATGCTCCCACTGATTTGCAGCCACGCCTGCTTTTGATGGGCTCCGCAAGGAGCTGTGGCTACTGCAGCACCACGACCCACCACCTCTGGGCACAAGTGGAAAGAGGCTTCAGCAGGGGACTCTTGATGAGAAAAGATGTGTTTCCCAAGAAAAAACAGAGCCAACAGAGAATGACTCAAAAGTACTGAGCTGGCAGGGAGGACTCTATGCAGCAGGCTAGTCCTCCCAAGGAGCCCCTTCATGCTGGTGTGCCACTGAGTTCCACCAGCCAACTCCAGCTTGGTCAATGTTTATAGATCCAACAGGGTCATCTCTTAGCTTAGTTTGCTGCATTCCCTGCTGCTTTCTGCTCCAAAGCCCATTTGTCTCTTGTGAACCGCTGTGCTCCCAAAAGTTCAGGGAACACCCAAAACAACTTGTCAGAAGCAACCAAGTAATGATGAGATATTTCCATCTGAGCTTTGCAATAACTGTAGGAAGGAGGCACCTTGAAGACCCACAGCCTGGTGCCGCAACTAAGACAGATACTTACGGGGACTCCAAACTCTTCCTGCAGTGGGTTATCGAGAGAGGAGGGTCTGGAAGAGAATAAAAAGGGGAAAGAAGAGAGAACGCTGAGGAGGCGCAACACGACAGACACAAGACAGACTCAACATCAAGACAACAAAAGACACTCAACAAGAGGCCAAGGTTTCATTGCTCCAGTGCTTTAATGGTTGCTGACAACAAACAGCTCCCGTCACAGGGTCCTGCCCGTCCTGCTGCCACAGCCCCGCGGGCTGGAGGAGAAGGAGCCAACTCCCTGCCCTCTCCAGCTCCCCAGCCGCCCTTTTCCCTACTGGCCGCTCCTGCATGGAGGCTGCAGTCCCAGCTTTCGGGAAGCAGAGCAGCAGGGTCTCCTTTGTGGGGTCTTCTCTAGCCCAGCGTGGCACTGCCCACTCCGGGCTGGGAGCAGCTGGAGAGCCCAGCTCCAGGGGGGGAAACCTCGAGGAGGAGAGTGATGACCCCCATCTGTGTCTCAGAGGACACCCCAGCCCTAAACCCCGGCTCTAGGAGTTATCACCACGCGGGAGAGCTCCCTCGGAATTCCCAGGCTACTTTCTCTGGCGCCTCTTCACCCACCCTGCCTCTCCCGCTCCCGACCACGGGCGCTTTTCAGGCACAGCCGAGGGATCAAGTCAGGGCTTCACCTGAGGACGCGCACGGACGAAGAAGAGACAGACACAGGGAAGAAGGTTACGACCACAACACAACCAGGGGGGAAGAAACGAGGAGGAGACAGGAGGGGGGAGGGAGGGAGCACACCGGGAAGGGACTCACCTTTCTTGCGCTTGAGCTTGCGTTTGCGTTGCTTGTTGACGAAGCAGGCGGCGAGTGTGCTGAAGAGGATGGCAGCAGCCAGGAAGCAGATGGTGGCAACGATGCCAGCCAGCACAGGGCGGGCTAGACCCTCGTCCGTCAGGTCAGGCTGAGGGAATACGTCTGGAGGACAGACACAACGGGGTGTTAGGCCCCCTTCCCTGCCTTCCACAGGGACCTACCATGGCATGGAGGCAGTGACAGTCTCCAGGAATGATACTGTACATCAGGACGATAATCTCTGTAAAGAGATCCCAAACCAGCCCACCCAGGGAGAGCAGTCAGTGCTGCTTCAGGGCCAAGGGTTTTAGTGACCTCACACCGCATCATAGAATCATAAAATAGTTTGAGATGGAAAGGGCTTTTAAAGGCCATCTAGTCCAACCCCCCTGCAATGAGCAGGGACATCTTCAACTAGACCGGGCTGCACGAAGCAACCTGACAAACCTTCCTGTGTTAGCTGATGGACACCCAGGAAAGAAGCCTCCATGCCAACAAATACATATTTATGTCTAAACACACACAACTGCAGCAAACCTGCAGTTAACTCCTGGCTGAAAAACCTGCTGCAGCAGCAGAAGGTATTTTAACTTGTTTGCCAGTGCTTCATTTCAGCTTTTCAATGAAAACTGGGCTCCAAACCCTCATGATACCCCTTCATTAACCGTGAGCACATGTGAACTCCCAGCAGACCTCGGCTGTGGGCCCCTGCAGATGCAAACCCTGCACACCTCAGCGCTCCTGCTGTGTGCTCACACATGGAATCGGCTGGAGCACCGGCTTTCAGCCTGGGACAGCACCTGCCTGGGGCCAGGGCACCTGCCAAACCCCATCAGAAAAATCGGGCGTGACGAGAAAGGGCAGCGGGCAGGGAGGCTGCAGGCAGGGAGGCTGCAGGCAGGGAGGCTGCACCAAGATCACACCACACCGACACCACTTGGGGGCAGAGAGAGACCGCTGCATCACGGCACAGCAGAGCCGGGCTTTCCACGAGAGCCATAAAACCAGGGTTCGCCGCATCCCCGTCCCCTCCCGCTGCCCTCGCCCTCCCCATCGCCACCACAAGCCCTCAGCTGTGTCTGGGCTCGAGGAGCAACCCCCGAGCTTGGGCGGGCACAGGGTAAACACACACACAGGAGCTGCAGCGTGTTGCAGTCTCCCGTTGCAAAGCTCTTTTCCCTGTGGACCCTGCACTGCAGTGCTACGTTTCCCTCTCTCCACCTTTCATTCCCGTTTCCAGGCTGCGCAGTGCCCGGCTGGAGCTTTGTTCTCCAGGCTCACCGCAGGGCCGGGACGTGCCAGCGGACACCGACAGCACCATGCTCCAGGGGAAGGACTAAATGGGGCAGGTTGTCCTCTCCTGCTCCAGGAGGCAGCCTGGACACCCGTCACAACCATGAGCCCACCCACCAGCCCAGCCCACAGCCCCACAGCCGGGGAGAGAAGCGGGACACCCCTCACCTGTACTGGACACCCCAGCGACGTTGCTGGGTTCGCTGATGAGATCCTGCATGACCGCCAGGACACGGAACTCGTACCAGGTGTCCTGCAACACCAGACACATCTGTCAGGTCCCCCACTGCAGGCTGCCACCTCCCCAGAGACCCCAGCAAAGGGATGGGGCCACCCCTAAAGCTTCCCCAGAGCTGCGGCAGACGGTGCAATTTTATCACAGAATCATGAAGGTTGCAAAAGACCTCCAAGATCATCGAGTTAGGTACGGCGTGGGCACAGCCCCTGCTTACCAGGGACAAGTCCTTGGCAAAAAACTCGCCCTCGGTCCCTGGGATGCCGTCGTCCAAGATCTCCCACCTCTCGGCGACGCGGAATTCCATGATGTAGCGGTCGATGGGGAAGCTGTGGTTGGCGGGAGGGAGCCACGACAGGAGGACGCCTTGCTGTGTCCGGTTGGCTGTTAGGCACCTCGGTGGGGTAACCAACACCAGAGGCTCTGGAGTTGTTACAGGGAATGCTGGGGACAGAGCAGAGGGGACAGGGACACCTTTGAGATGGGGCAGGGGAAGCGCAGAAGATGCTTTCCCACGTGGGCCCAGCAGCAGCAGCAGGACCACTGCAGCACCTCCCACATTCCAGGAGTTTGGGGCATATCTCAGGAATCTGGTCTCTTATCACAGATGTAGAAAAGTGGCTTTTCAAAAAGCAGGGGACTTATGATGTCATGACTTCAGCAAAAGGGGCACAGTGTTAAAAACCCTCCTGCTTCCTCCCACCTCCACCTGGGACAGTCCCAAGGCAGGGCCCAATGCAAGGCCCTCCTACTGTACAAGTGATTTCATGCTCTATTAATACCTCCTGATCCCAGCTGAACTTGAGGAAGATCTGAAAGGTGACTGATAGAGTACAGCTCTCCCACGCTATCTCAGGACAAGCTTTCAGGAGCCTTGTGCATCCAGCAAAGTCTACAGGCTTCATCCAGGACCCTCCACAAACTATCTTCTACATGGCTGGAAACTATTGCTGATGATCATCATCTCCATCCCCAGCAGGCAGGACACATGGGGCACTTCTCCCCACAGACCTCCCAGATCCCATCCCTGCCCTCCTCTTGTGCCCATGGAGGACCTACCTAGAGTGTTCACAGTGACCACCTCACTGAAGGAGCTGGTGCCCAGCTTGTTTTGAGCCAAGACACTGAACTGGTAAGCAGTCTCTGGTTCCAAGGTATCCACCAGTAGCCAACTGGAACCAGCTGGCACAGGGAGAGACAGCCAGTCATGAGGACCAAACTGGGCTCTCTTCATCCTGCCAAGAGAGAAGGCAGCATCCTCAGGGAAGGTGTCTTTGACAGGGGGGACAGAGGCAGCATTAACTTCTCGAGCGAAAATGGAGCTTTCCCGAGCGATGGTTTGGTTTGAGAGCAGTGATGTGTATGGACGTGGGGCAGCCACTGCCACCCACGAGCTGGCACCATCCCACCGTGTCACAGCAGCATCCCCCGGCTCACAGGGACACTGCCACCAGCTCTCCCCTCTGCTGTGCACCACCTGCACCCCCTGAGCAGGGTCAGGGACGGCAGCAGTGCCAACAGCCCCGCTCTGATGTGATCTCCATCAGATTCCCATGGGAAAAAGTGGAAGCTGGAGCATTTCATCTCCATGAGTGCTGCAAAGGGGACGGCTGACGCAGGAGACAGGCCCTGTTCCCATTTATACCTCGACAGCTCCTGAGCCAGAGCCAAGTTCTCCCTCAGCTGTAGCCCTGTACATGTCATCCCACAGGAGACATTTAGCTAAATCCCCCTCTTTGCCACATTTGCACAAGTCAGGGGCTGCCAGCACAGCCTGGGGCATCACTCGGGGTTTGGCAGCGCAGCAGAGGCACTGGCAGGGAGTGCAGGACACAGCCTTTCTGCTGGGATCTAACCACAAATCCAGGGTGAAAAAACCTCCCAGAGCCATCCCAGTGCCACCCCAGCACCCACGAGCGTGCAGCCACCTCCACAAGCCATTATCCTGCCAGGAAGCACCTTGGTGGAAGAGCCCCACGTCCCAAAGCAGCATCACTGCACTGCAATGATACTGCAAGTACTGGTGCTCATGTCAGAGAGATGCTTTAGGGAGTCTGAGCCCTCAGCTGCACGTTTTGGCAGTGTCAGCAGAGGATTTGGGAAGGATTAGTGCAGATGGTCTGTTCTGTGTAGGTAAGGGGGCACATCTGTGGCCACCGGCACACAGCCAGGGGAATCCAGCAGGAAGGAAAAGATGGAGCAAAGAGAAATAATACCACTGATGAGGGAGCAAGAGGTGAGGTAGGAGAAGCCACGGCAAGCTATGGAAAGAAGTGAGTTGGTGGAGAGCCATGCGTGCGCAGTGTGCCTCCACCAAACCGAGTGGAAAACCTCTGGATCACCACAGCTCCAGCTGGGACTACAATTCCCAGGATCCCCTGCCACTGCAGCAGAGGCAGGAGGGCAGCGGAGTAGCCCCTGAGCAGGTTTCCCTGCAGCATTTAACCCACTGCCTTCACATCCCTCCTCCCCAGTGCTGCTGAGGGCAGGTACAGGAGGGCAAGGGGTTGAGGGTGGGGAGGGTGGAGGGGAAAATGCAGCTCTAATCGCTCTGGGGAACGGGAGACAGCCCTTGCTGAGGGACAGCACGTGTGCAGGTGGGATGCTGTGGTGGCCCTGGCCATCCCTGGGAAGTGAGGTTTGCATTTCCAGCCTCAACAACCACAACAGCAGGAGGAGAGCATGAACCCGCAGGAAATGAAGCCATGTTTTGCTTGAGCATCCCAGAGCCACAGCAGGGAGGAAAATGCATGGATGGGCCGCGCTCTGGATGGCACTACATGACCCAGCACTGCCCCAGATCCCTGGTCCCAGGGCACAGCACAGTCCCCAGGGATCACACCCTACAGTCAGGGCAAGATGGATTGCTGCCTCCCTATCCAGAGTCCCCACAGCTCCTTGTAAATTCCTTAAGGCAAGCTCGGTGCAAGCACCTTTCCCTGCTGGCTGCTCTGCCCGGTGTGGGGTCTGGAATTGCCTTGAGGAGGCAGGAACCCGGCAGCAGGTTGCAGAGCAAAAGCAGCAGCAGCTGCAGATGCAGCCACGTTTCCAGAGCAGAGAGGTTTAACCACTCCTTCCCAAGGACATTTTCATCAAAGCAAGGTCTGCACCACTCAGCTCACTCCCTCATTTTCCCTCTCTGCTCAATCCATTCCTTCTCTCCATCACCAGACAGACTGCCCAGCCCCAGGCTGGAACAGAGCAGAAATCATTACAGGCAGCGTCTCCCTCTCTTCTCTCTATCAGCAGTCACCACCGGGGCAAATTAAGGCAAGGAAGGAGAGAGAGAGCAAGAGGAAAGGCTGAAGAACAGCCTGGAAAGAGAAAGGATCACCCCCTCCACATTTCCAAGGATGACTCTTCACAAGAAAACAAGAGCAGAGCCTGAGGAAAACCCCAATTTTGCTGCAGCTACATTTTGCCCTCCCCTGCCCCAGGGAACAGGCACAGGGCTGAGCCTGGCCCTGCTGCAGGAAGGTGGGATGCACCCACTGGCTTTGGGTGCCGGGTGGCACAGGAGCAATGGGAACAAAGCCCCAGGGGCTCAGACCCAGCCAGCATCTCACAGTGGCTGGTCATGATCCCGGCTGGGATTTAACCATCTCCAGGGAGCCACAGAGCAAGGAGAGATCATTTCTGCTTAGTCACAGCTCTTCCAGGACGCGCTCTCTGAAGGTTGCATTTTCCATCCTCTCCCTGGCTGTTAAGCCCCATAAACAGTTTATCTTGAAATTGGATGCCAGAGGCAGAGTTACACGAATGCAAAGCACCTCCCTGCACCACAAGCAGAGTAAAACCTGCTGGGGCAGATGGGAGGCAGTGGCCAGCACAGAAAGGAGAGGAAATACAAGAACTACATGATCCCACCATCACCGCCACCACCCACCTCTCCGAGGAACCCAACGCCCCACGGGCACAGAGCCGGGCGCGCCACCCTCACCACCCTCCTCCCCCCAGGCTGCTCGAAGCTCGGGTCGGCTAGGAAGGAAAAGAAGCAGAGAGCAAAGCATGCCAGGATGACTCACAGAGGGCCGTACCAAACTGAGAAAGTCTGCTCGTATCCACCGTCGTAGCCGGGCTCCCAGGAGACGTTGGCTGAGGTCATGGCGGCCACGACGTGCACGCTGGTTGGGGCGTGAGGGCTTGTGCCTGCAGGGAGAGGGGCACGGGTTAAAGGGGAGCAGGACCACGAAGGCAAGGGGGCTGCTCCCAAGCCGCGATCCGAGGGGGCTCCTCTTGCACCTGGAATTTCTGCTGGAAATAGCAGGACAACTGTGCCCGCAAGTGGCCGAAATAACAGCGCGGAAAAAGGCAGCTCTGCCAGTAAATAACATTTAAAGGAGACATCGCTCTTAGAGTCATAGAATGGTTTAAGCTGGAAGGAACTTTAAAGGTCATCTACTCCAACCCTCCTGCCGTGGGCAGGGACACCTTCCACTAGACCAGGTTGCTCCAAGCTTTGTCCAGCATGGCTTTTAACACTTCCAGGGTTGGGGCAGCCACAGCTTCTCTGGGCAACCCATGCCAGGCCATCACAGTAAGGAATATCTTCCTAATATCTCGTTTAAACCCTCTCTCTGTCAGTTTAAAGCCATTTGCCCTTGTCCCATCACTACAGTTCTCTTCACAGGGAGCATCCCCACCTCCTGCCTTGCCAACAGGCTGCCTGGGGGGCTCTACCCAGGGCCCCTTCCCCTCCCTGCCCGTACCTACGACGGTAAGGTGGGTGCTGGCAGTAATGCTTGCGACGATGTTGGTGGCGACGCACTCCCACTCTCCGTGGTCGTCCTTGCCGAGGGAGCGGATCTGCAGGGTGCCGCCGGGCAGCGTGTTGTGCTTGCTCCTGCTGGGCTTCCCTACCTTGGGCAAGGAGCGGGGTGGGGAGCCGGGCAAAGAGAGAGGAAAAAAAAAAACCACGACTCAGAAGCGGGTTGTGGGGCCGGGCGAGGCGGCGGCGGGGTCACTAAGCTACCTGCGCGGCCCAGGGGACACCGCCGGCCACCGGCAGGGGATCCGGTCTCTCCGGTCGTGGCAAGGCAGACGGTTCCCCCGTTTCCGAGAGGACCTGAGGGGCAACGCGAGAGGCATGCGTCAGGGAGGCTGCTCTCAGCACTCACACACCAGCGGAAACCCCCACGGCACTCGCACGGACAGCGAGCCCTGCGCCAGGGCTCAACCTCCAGCATCCAAAGCTGAAACCGCTGCGGGACGAAGGGGCACCGGCCACCCCAGCAGACACCCTCCCAGGCTGGGGAAGGCACTGTCTGCCCCAGGAGATGCCCAAATTGCCCCTCAGCCTCAGTCAGCAGCAGATGAGAGGCAGGACCGCTCTTGTCAGAGGTCTGGGCAGCAAAGGTCCCATGGGGACGTGGGAAGGTGGCGGGTGTGGAGGTGCCTGGAATCTCTCAAGCCGAGCAGAAAGATGGATCTTGTAACAACTCATCCATGCCCATCTGCCAAAGTTGTGCAAACCCCACGTTGGCCAGAGTCCTCTTCAACTGTTCTTCATGTGGGAGTCTCTGCTGATCAACACCAGGACCCAGGGGCTGATGCCAAGCAGGAGGAGCAGAGGAGCCAACGGGCACATGGGGTAACCATTGCCAAGCCCAGGAGTCCTTCAAGAGACTGGTCAGCGCTGGTGGGCTGATGGGGAGCAAAGGAGTTTGCTTCTGCCACTGGGAAACCAAGCCCAGTTCAAGCCAGCCCTGACTGGAGTTTGTGGCCCTGGGCTTATCCCTCCAATTATGGGGAGGACCATCAGAAGGCACAAGTAGGATTGGAAAGAAACCTGAATGAGACTGATGAGGGAGGGAAACTAAAATAAGGTGGAGAAAAAGACTAAACAGCCAACAGGCTTCAGGCAGGGCACTTGCAAGCTGTGCAAGTCATGGTCCTCCTAGTGCTGGTAAAAGGGGCTCAGAGATTCAGCATCTCATGCCACAGGGATTGGGGATGGTGCCCACTGGGTGACATTGGGACCTTGCTCACTCTCAGGAGCCCAAGAAGGGGACAGGAGACTTGGAATGAGATCCTGACAGGGGGCACAGAGCCCAGGAGGTCTCCTGTACAGCTTTCTTATGGGAGCAGTAAAGGTGGGAAGCAAAGGGAAGGCTGCAGGAGGACTAGAGACTGTGCCACCACACCCTGCTCTATGAAAAGGGACATCTTGAAGTCGTTATATCCAGTCCAGCAGCACTAAAACAGCTTCTTCCCAGGGTCTTTCAAGTCGTGGGGCAGCAAAACAGCTGCTGACTGGTCCAGCCCTTTGCCTGGACATGCTGCTGGACACCCTGACGTGCTCTGGTGTCCCATCCATGGGAGGTCTGTGCCATGAGAGCGGCATCGCCGGGGCTGCCACGTCCTGCCGGTGACCACCTCACACCCAGGCAAGGAGGAAGGTGTCCTGTGGGCAGTGCTGGCGAGGAAGAGGAGGGGGAGGCCGGGGGTGGGAGCAGTGTTTCAGCTTTGTGGATGCTGCCGTGACGGTTTCCCGGGATTACAGCACTCGGTGGCCACAAGCCGGGCTTCCCCCACCCACCTGCGGGACAGGACGGCAGTGGCTCAGCCCAAAGCGAAGCAGCTGTACCTGCAGTTTGTTCTTACCGGGACAGAGTGTGGCTTCTCTGTCTGCAATATTCACCAAAAGCCAAAGGCACTGCAGATTTGTCTGGCAGGCCGGGTACCTTTCTCCAGGCGATGATGGGAAAGGGGTCTCCGGCAGCAGCGCAAGGAATCAACAGCTCCCTCCCTGCCTCCTGTCTGTACTCCCAGCCTGGTAGCACCGTGAAATAGGGGGGGTCCTGCAGCCAAGGGAAAAAAAAAGGAGTGTCAGCCCACCCCAACTCCCATCACCAAAACAGGCCCTTTTCCAAACCAACCAAATCCCTGATTTGGATAAGCTTGAGGCGTTGCAAGAAAGCTGCGTGGAGAACGTGTGCTGAGGAAGTGCCAAACTATACACCTGGAGGGAGGTTCTCTCCAAAAAAACACTGCACTAGGGCAGAGAATCACAGAACCACAGAATGGTTTGGGTTGGAAGGGACCTTAAAGACCATCTAGTCCAACACCCTGCCATGGGCAGGGACATCTTCCATGAAACCAGGTTGCTCCAAGCCCTGTCCAACCTGGCCTTGGACACTTCCAGGCAGCCACAGCTTCTCTAGGCAACCTGTGCCAGGGCCCCACCACCCTCATAGAGAAGAATTTCTTTTGTATATCTAGCCAAAATTTCTCCTCTTTCAGTTTGAACCCATTCTCCTTGTCCTAGCACTACAGTTCCTGATGAAGAGTCCCTCTCCAGCTTCCTTGTTGGCCCCCTTCAGATACTGCAAGGCTGCTGTGAGGTCTCCACACAACCTCCTCTTCTCCAGGATGAACAGCATCTGGGTTTTTACTTCCTTAAAACAGGAAAAAAACCACCCACACCACATCAGACATCAACCTGATTTCCTCGCCTCGGCAGCCGCCCCAGCGGATGTGTGTGTCTGGTACAAAAAGCGTTCTCATGTGAACCTCAGCGAGACACCATGAATCACTGCTGCTCACAGGCACAGGACTTCTTGTTCAGGGAAGGAAGAGGCAGCAGCTCCCACCCCAGCTGCACCAGGAACTGTGCTGGGAGCCCAGCGTGCCCCAGGCTCTGCACGCAGCCGGAGCACGTGGAGCTCAAATCATCCATTTATTAAAATCCTCCAGAACCCAAGCCCAGGCCAGCAGGGCTAAGTGTTCTGTTGGCAAAAAGGCCATCCCAGGGAGAGGTTTCCTCAAACCACCCTCGCCCAGCACTACCAGAGCCTTATATTCTCGCACCAGCCGATAATTTATATTATCTTACACCAGCTGATCCAGCTCGTGCTCAAATCCGTGCTGCTGCTCCGGCAGGATCTTTCCAGCTACACCAGACAGGGTGCCCTCAGGGTTTGCCTGTCCTGGTGGGAAGCACATCTCCAACCACAGCTCAGACACACCTTCACCCTCAAGCCTCTGCTGTTCCCCTCACAGCAGCGTCCCGGGAGGACACTGCTCATGGCAAACAGGCCGGATTTTGGCAGGCAGGTTACCTTCAGTACCAGTCGGGCAGGGGGAGACTGGCCCATCGTACCCAGGGCGTTATAAGGCACACAGGTGTAAGTGCCGAGAGCGTCTTCAGTTGCCTCCTCTATCCGGATCGACCCGTCCTCCAGCAGGTTCCAGCCAGCATACTGCAGCAGGGAGAGCGAGGGACTGACTGATCCTACACCCACCACAGCCTGTTATTTTCCCTTCAGCCAAGCCCCCCGCCCACGCCCAGGGCGGCTGTCACATCCCTGGGAGACACCCAATCCCATTCCCAGCATCTCCTCAACTGCAGAGAGAGGAAACGTGGGCAAGATCAGCCTATCCAAACACAGCCCTCCAGGGAAGGGTTGTCCTGCTCTGTATGCACCCAGCAGGTTTATCTTAAAGCCACTCTCCTCCCTACACACAGCCAGGCTTCTTCATGTAGCCCAAAAGATTTAAGATCAGAATCTAACCCTAAATAAAACTTGTCCTGGAGTGGACAAGGCAACTCCACCCGAGGGGCTGAGGGCACCAAGGACCAGGAAGCCACAGCAGCAACAGATTTAAATGGACTTAAAACTTCAAATCATTAATATTTAAGCAAAAAATTTAAAATATTGAGTGTTTTCTTTAAATATTTAATGTCCAATATCCTTGCTCAGACTGTGATTGGAGGAAGACAGAGACTTGTTAAAAGGGCCTTTTAACCATCCGTTGCCATTGGAAAAATAAACCAGGGCCATCAGGAGGCGACTTTAGGGGGAAGCAGGCACAGTGTGTCCACAGGGCTCTACACAAAAACCTGAATTAACTCTGCCTACAGCTGATAAGGAAAAGCAGAGTCATCCCACCCATGGGGCTTCTTGTCTCCTGACAGCCAGGCCGGACCCACAGGGTGCCTGGTGGTGCTCACCAGGGATTCCCAAGGACACGAGGGTCCGATCCCCCTTTGTCCCTCCCCAGGGGCTTCGTTACCTTCTCGATTCGCAGGGGACGCCCGTCCTTGTTCCACTTGACCAGCGTGACCGGGGGCTCTGCCTCGACCGGGCAGCGGATGTATCCGTGTATCCCGATGGGAACGTAGATGACGGGGGGCATGTTCACCACACGGGCAGGATCTGGGAGAGCAGCAGCACCACGTTAGCACAGGGAAAGAGCCCATCTCTCCCCCCTGCCTGGCTTTAGAGGATCTACACCACTTTTGTAATGAACTCCAAACCCAGCACCACCTTGGCTCCCACAGGCTGTTATCTCCAGCCTTGCTACACACAAATCCACTGTAATACCTGGCGTTTCTGGGAGGCTTTACCAATGCCCAGGGTGTTCCTACCTGGGGCTCATTAAGAATTGCATTTATGAAGAAATATGAGATACGCCTGCTCCCAATTCCACACCAACTTGCATCCTGCTGAAGCCCAAGCTGCTCCATCACAGTGGGACACACGTGCAAGGTGTGACACACACCCAACAGCAGCAACCAAGTTTGACACACCAGGAACCAAAACTATTTCAACTCCCAAGCCTTAAAATACACCAACAGCAGCAACCAAGATGGTCAAAGAGACCCATGTCCAGGCTGCCATGAGCCCTTCACCACCTATATCTGCTTGTCCTCGTGGCTTGTGCCTCATCAAGGCTGGGTCATGTTGAACACCAAACACTTCCACCCTTTCCAAGATGCAAAAACCTTAAAACACATATCTAACCCCCCCCCCCATGCTGCACCACCCACACAGAGAGGTGTCTCGCAATCCTCCAGTCTAGAATGTGTCATTAACAGCACTTCTAAGAGCTTTTTAATTAAGTGCGAGTGGGTTGGAGAGAATCTAGACTTTCTTTAATAAGAAGCTTTTGAAAAAAAAAAAAAAAGTTACTTTTAATAAGAAGAGTATTTCTACAATCTCGTCTAGACACCGGCAGCGCAAGGTTATGGGAAAATCCCGACGGGCCTTATGCTGCATTAAGGGATGAAGGTGGTTTTTTTGGGGTGCAGCACCAACACAAAGTGGGGGCTTAAAGGCAGGGTGCTTAGTAGGAAAGGATGGAGGACGTGGGGGTGCCCTCTCCTTGTTGCTTTCTTGGGGTTAAAAGGACAAAATTTGGGAGATATTCTCCCTCCCTGCCGAAACGTATCACCCCATCCACCCCCCAAACCGTGTGCCCCCGGCAGTGGCACCGTAACCCAGATTGCTGAGTGCTGCATATGGAGCAGGCTTTACCCCCCTCCGCTTAACTCCACCTCTTAGGAAATGTAATCAAGGACTCCAGCAGCGCGGGAGAGGGTAATGGGATCGAGCCTTTCACTACTAGGTCACTGGCCGGGGGCCAGCCCGGCTCACTAATGACCCAGAGATGTGTCCCCATCCGCTTCGGTGGGTGGGAAGCTCCTTCCCGAGGCATCAGCCCCCACATGGACGAGGTTTGCTCAGGAGGAAAAGGGTTTGTGGCACCAAGAGCCAAGCACCCCTCCCTGTGCGCCTGAGCGGCAGATTGTCCAAACGCTGTTTCTCCTGCCACTAGAGCTATTTTTAACAGCTATCAGCCCTGACAAGCGGTCCTGGATTAGCAGCAGGGCAGATTTAATGGCCTGAGGCCACAGGCTTTCCCAAGAGCCGCCCAGTCGGGCACATCCAAGCCCCAAATCAGGCCTCTGCCTGGGCACAGCATAACTCACACCATCCCCCTGCCTGCTCTGCCCCACAGGGAAGCAACAGGACCTCCCAGCCCTTCTCACAGTGGCTCCCCACTAACCGGCACTGGGTCTAGAGGCAGCAGCTCTACGTCAGCCTGGAAAACCCGAGCCATGAGCCCACTTCACTCAGGCCCGTCTTTCATTATGAAATAAAAGCGCCACAGTCTTTTACAGCAGAGCAATATTGCAATTGTGAGCGGCGGCAATTGAGGCCATTACTGCCGAATGCCACGAGGCGCCGGTGGCACACTACCCATTACCGCCCGGGGATCCCGGGAGAACAGGCGTGGGAAGCAGCGCTCCTGCTCCAGCCCTTTCTCCTCCGCTTGTTTAGATCAGTTACCGCCTGAAAAATGTGACACACAAGGCTGCGGAGCTCGCGGAACAGCCACACCACAGGAACAAGCCCCCACAATAAACACCAGCAAGTACAAGACCGAGAGCCCTGATCCGGTGCTTCCCAGCAGGATGAGGGCAGAGTGTCGGCAGCAGCGGTGGGATATGATGCTCACCTAGACAAAACCCACAAAGGTGGACACCTGCCCCAGCTCAGCAGTGTCACCCAGGATGCTCAGACCATTTCAGACCATTTGCTTTCTTCTCTCCCACATCCATGTGGGATGCTCTCAGCTTTCTGCTGAGGGTGATTCCACGCTCATCCAAAGGCTGCTGTCGCATTAACCCGATTCTCTTAGGATCACACCAGGACAACAGAGCCTCTGGGGCTGCCTCAGAGCCAGATGTTACCAATGCCAGCCCCATCCCCACACTCACACTGCACTGTCAGGTAGGCAGAGGCTGATGGCGAGCGGCCCAGGCTGTTGCTGGGGATACAGGTGTATTTTCCAGAATCCTCTGGCTTGACATGGAAAATAATGAGCGTCCCGTCGATCAGGATCCGCACCCTCAACTTCAGGTCGCTGCGAGAGAAGAGGAGAGGAGGATCACCGGGAGGCCCAGGGCAACGCCCAGCACAATCCCAGCTCCTGGCACAACTCCCAGCTGCCAGGCCAGGTGCCAACTCACTTCTTGAAGTAGACGTTCTCCTCCTCCCAGTACCACAGGTAGGTGAGGTTCCCGGGGTACGCCTCGGCCTGGCAGGTGAAGAGTGCATCCTGGGAGATGTTGACCGTGATGTTCTCCGGAGGGGAAACGATAAAGGGAGGTCCTGGAGGGGGGGGAAGAGGAAAGTGTCACCCCCACCCCTAAAGGTGTCCCCACAAAGCTTGCTCAGGCTCAGCTCCATCACAGCAGTGTTGGCTGGGAGCTGCTGGAGGGCTCTGGGGCAGAGCTGGCCCTGATTCCCTGGGATCACAGGGTGCAGGGACTGACTGAGGGCCACAGTGACCCTGTTATTCCCAACCTTTTCCCTAATCTCTACAGCTTTGTGGACGGGGTCCATGCCTGTGGTGCACGGCTCTGCTTCTCTCAGGGCACACAAACACACGCCTCACTTCATCCCGAGCACTTCTCCAGAATAGCATCACCCACGGGAAAAATCCAGGGAGGGGGAGAGCACTGCAAACTGCCAGGAGCCAGCAGTTCACCACTGCCACAAAAGCAGAGCAGAGGACACCCCGCTCTCCCCTCTGCGCCGGTAGCTGTTGACCTAATTAAAGATTTATTTAATAAGAGCGGGAGCGCGGAGCAGGAGGCCTGTCATGCATCACCGCTGTCTGACGAGGCGCTTCATGACAGCCTCAATCTTTTCCCCGCTTCCCCAACAAAACCGAGCTGCCATCGGGGCCTGGCTGCTCGTCAGGACAGCACAGCCACCGCCACAGCCCAATTAAGGACATTCCTCCATCCTCCGAACGGGATGCGGAGCCGGGGAGCAGCCGGCACGGTGCCAAGCGCAGAGGCCTTGGGGTGGCACCGCATCCCTGTGGTCCTACGTGTCCCCATTCCCAGCGCTCCCGGGGGGGTGCTGAGGGGCTGGAAGGGCTCACCTTGAACGAGCAGGCGCGTGGTGTGCACGGCCTCCCCCTGGATGCTGTACGCCCGGCAGGTGTAGGCACCTCTGTCCTCCCGGCTGATGGAGAGCACCGTAAGGCTCCCGTCGCTCACCTGGGAACAACAAGGGAAGATCCTTGGAGCGTGGGCAGGGACCCCCCCCCAGGGAGATGGGGGAAGACCCTCCCTCCCTGCTTCCCACGGCACGGGAGCTGCCGGTGCTTTTAGGGCCGGATGAGAGACGGGTTTCCCCACTCTGCAAGGCTTCGGATATTAATAAACCAACACATGCGTTTCTGCTCGACGCCAAGGGGAAGGGAAGGAAAAAAAATAAAGCATAAAATAAATAAATAACCATCGCAACGCGTTTATCTCCCGGAGAAGCGACTGGCAGGCAGCAGGATCCAAACTGCTCCTGCCAAGCGCCCCGGCACCTCGGGGTGCTTCATAACGAGCAGGATGCCTCGTTAGAGCATTCCCTGCTCCCCAGGGACCAGCCCCACTGCTGAGGTGGGAAGTGAGGGGGAGACCCCAGCCTGGCCACTGTCCTCCCCCCATGGGGACACCTCACAGCTGGAAGAGGAGTGGACAGGTTGCCCCTCAGGGATACAACAGAGGAGGGATGGATATGGGACCATCACCCTCGGGGTAGCAGCACCCCCACGCACAGGGAGCCCTCCCAGCCAGGCTTCCCCCCCACCTTATTCTGCCTCATCCTTCTATTTCAATTAGTAACAAATGATTCCTAATTACTCTCATTAGTGCCTGCGCTGATTCCAATGCCTGATTTACCAATTACAGCTCAGGGGGGAATCTCTGCCTGGGAGCCTCTGGGATGCAAAAAGGGTCCTGAAGGGGAAGGGAGGAGGGGAAATCCTCTCTGCTCAAACCCCTCCTGCATCCATCCCTGTTGGAGGACACACATCCCCAGGCTGCAGCCCCCATCCCATCTCCAGGGTCCCAGCCCCTGGGATGGGTCCACAGGGAGCAGCTCGGGTGTAGGAGTAGGGCTGTCCGAAGCACCTGGGGGGTCTCCAGCCCTCACCCAAGGGCAGCCAGCATTACAAGCTGCTGCTCAGCAGGGATGAGGAGGGGGAAAATGGGCATTTCAGCATGGAAAAGTGCTGAGAAAGCATGTCTGGCTCCAGGCACGGCGGAGCTGCCGCCGCCATAGTCCTGTCAATACTGTCCCGCCAGCGGGGAGCCCAGGAGTCCCCACAGCAGCCCCCACCAGAGACCCTGTCCCCCCCCACCTACCTGGTACTTGCCATTGTCACCCAAAAGGTCTCCCTCTCTCAGCCAGGTGACGATGGGCTTGGGGTTCCCGAACGCCATGCAGGTCAGGGTGACACTGCTGCCCTCCTTCGCCTCTACGTACTGCGGCGGGGTCTCCGTGAAGGTGGGGGGAGCTGCGGGGCACAGGAGACCACCGTGACCCCCCCCAGTTCCACTGTGGCTCCGGGGGGGCACAGGGACAGAGGGGCAGCTGCCTGCACACCAGGGACACCCTAAACATCCTCGCAGCGGGGCTGAGACCACCCCAAAAGCGAACGAGGCTGCAGGGACAGGGATGACAGCGGCTCTCACAGCAGCTGTCCCTGGGGACACCGACCAAGGGCTGCCACACCGCACCCCAGCCCTGTCCCCTCTCCTCCCCACCAGCTCCGGGGCACCGCGCCCCCCCCCCCTCGCTGCACATTAACTCGCTCTTGTCAAAACATGGGAAAACACCGCAGTGCAGATCGAAAGGCTCCTTCCTGATGAAAGAGGCTGGCAGGATTACAGCCCGCCCCTAATTACCCGCGGTTGTTAAAGCCCACTTTAGAGGAAGACAGGTTGGCAATTTAATCTGCTCGGGGAAAAAGGAAAAAATAAAGAATTATATTTTGTTTCTCCCCAAATGATTTTTATTTTCCCCCTAAGAAAATTAAGCGTTGTAATGCGCTGGGGGAAAGCCACAGCCTTCACCCTGAAAGCAATCCCTCGAGCTGGAAGGATTATGGTTATTATATTGTTATTAAGCCCCTGCACGCCCTGTGCTGTATAAAACCCCCAAAATGCCCCATTTTGCCAAGAGGAGGGACAGGGCATCTGGGGCCACTTCCAGTCTCCTGAGCTGGCGGTTTGCAGGATCTGTACACGTGGTGGAGGTGAACCATGCACCATCCTCCTCCTCCTTCTCTTTCCCTCTTTCCCAAGCCCTCGGAGCTCATTAGCAGGCAGGGGGAAAGCAGGAAACGGCAGGCAGGGCAGCAGGCAGGGATGGGGCTGGTGGCCTGCACAGCCCCGCTTGCAAAGCTCCTGCTCACTAATTGGGCTCAATTAGGTGGCTCTGCTCCATGCCATCCCCCCAAAGGTTAAATTGATTGCTCAAGGTCAAGGCAATACCAGCAAGGAGCTGCCGGTGCCCACATCTCCTCTCCAGCCACCCCACTGCAGCAGGAGAGGCACAGCCCTGCTGCCGAGCTAAAAATAAAGATCTCTCTCCCGATGTGCAGAATGACAATTTGCTAATTACTTTAATATACGGCCTTAATAAAATGAAAAAGTAATTTGAGTAAATCTGAATTTCAAGAAAACAAAGATTTGATTTTCTGATCTGTTTGTTGAGAGGAGATTCGTTCCCAGCCCCGGTTCTTGATGTCTCCCCTTTAAACAAGCTCCACGCAATTAAACTGAGGAATCCCTAATAAAACTTTGTCCCTTTTGAAGTCGTGGCCAGCCTGGACGGCTCCAGGCTCCTGTGTCTGCGAGGCACAGGTGCCACTGAGGTCCAGCATCCATCAGAAACCCGGCATCCACCCGAAATCCCATTCTGGCACCGCTCACCCTGCACCGTGAGGTGGACCCAGCTGCCGTTGTGGAAGGTGTCGTACTGCTGGTCCAGCATGAGCACTTTGCACTCGTACCAGCCCTGGTCCTCGGAGCGCACCTGCTCAATGCGCAGGGAGGCTTTGTCGTGCAGGCTGGCCCGGCCTGTGGGAGAGCACAACATCAGCTCCACGGCCCCCCGACACCGGGGCAGCCCCCCGAGGTGCTGCCGCAGGGGACACCCCGTCCCACCCCAGTTTGGGGGCTGGTGGAGCCTCCTGGTCACGGCCAGCTGGTGACACACTCGCCCGTCTGGGGATGGCAGAGCCAAGCTGCCACGGCCAGGCAAGGTGCCTCGAGCGGTGTCTGCCCGCAGTGACACCGGCCTTCTGCTCCCAGCCGGGGGCTGGCGGCAGGACAGCCGGCATGCAGGCGTGCCTCAAAGCCTTCCCTGGCCTGGGAGACTCCCAAAAAGCAGGGCGGTCCCGAGCTGACCCGGTGCACAGCCCCCCAAAAAAAAAAAAAAAACGGGTCAGGAGCAAACCAGTCCAAACCTCCACCACTGGGTTTTGTGGCACTGCTCATTCATGAGCTGAGTTTGGCAGGGCTCAGCCCAGCCCGAGTGGTGCATCTTTGCTGCTGCAGCATTTCTCAGGAAACAATTCGGGCAGAGAGCCCTGCAATACCCAGGGAAGATCCCCAGGACAGCACTCCCCAGGGAACGGGATACCAAAATGGGCCTGCCCCACCACACCAGCCTCCTCAGGGCTGGTCCCCGGGTCACACCCCCCACCAGAGGACACCAGCCACGTGTCACAGGTGGCACACTGGCGAGCGGCCACATGGGCTCTGCAGCTCCAACCTGTCACCTCTGCCCGGCACGTGGCCCTGGCTCCATCCCCCCAGGGTCCCTCCCCAGGCTCACAGCTGCTCCGGGGCGCAGCGGCAGCAGCCACCGCCACCACGCGTCACCCTGGGTTTCTCTGCCTCGCTTGCTCCCGTCCCACGCAGCCCAGCTGGCTTCCTAACACTGCTGCTTAATTAAAACCAACTGGGTGGAAAGCGAGCAACGAGAGGCAGAGCCCGCGTGGTTTCCGACGGAGGAACGGATGGAGCGGAGCTGTGCATCCCAGCCTGCGCCAGCAACCGGGACCTGGCACGTCCCCCCCCCGTCCCCCTGCTCCCCCAGGACTCACCGGCATACTCTGGGTCGACATGGGGAGGGTAAAACCCAAACTTGATGAAGATGGGGATGGGGACGCCGAACTTGAACCACTCCACGACATAGGGAGGGGGCTGTCCCGTGAGCGGGTGGATCACGTCGCATGGCAGGATCACGCTCTCGCCAGCGCGAGCGGTCACGAACTCGGGCTCCTCCCTCGAGCCGAGGGCACCTGCGAGGGGGCGAAGGAACAAACTGTGGCTGATCCCACTGCTGGACCCCAGCATCAGACTGGGACCCCCGGGAGAGCCACAGCAGAGGAGATGCCTGTCCCCAGCTGCCTGTCTCCACCGAGGGCAGCCCCTGGATCTCCAAAACCAAGAGGGAGTCCCCAAGCTCCTCCACTCAGCTCCAGGGCCACCCCGAGCCACCACAAGATACATGAAAGTGGCCATTAGAACTCACTGCTCCAGGACAGCTTCCCAATCTCTGCACCAGGGCAAGGGTGCTGCCCTGAGACCCCACAGGGGTTTTGGGGACCCCCTGCTCTCAGTAGAGGGGGGCACAGAGTATGCCTAGCACTGCTCCCCACCTACCAGCACCAGCAGGGCTACCCCATGTCCCTATGGCAGGGAAAAGGCTGCTTTTAGCAGCCCTGCTTGTGTCCCTACATCTTCCAGCAAGCATGCAGGGACCACTGACCACAGCTCTGCTGTGCCAGCCCAGTGACCCAGCTCTCCTGCAGCTGCCAGGGTGGGCTGAGCCCCTGGAGCAGCGATGCTCCAGCCAAGTCAACGTGTCCTCGGGCATCCCTGAGAGCCCCGAGCCCGAAACCCGGCTGCGACCTGCACGTCAGGTCTGTCACCCTGCTCCTCCCAGTTGGGTAATTACAGGGGACTTTGGTCTCAGCTCCGAGGCTGCTCCACCCCGGCTGTGCCGCCCTGCTCGCTGCAGCCTGGCGTCATCCTGCTCTGCCAGCAGCAGCAAAGCTGCATCCTCAGCACAGCGTTCGGAAAGGGAGAGAAAGGGAAACCCAGGGCTGGGGGGAAGCCAAAGAGGGGGGGCCCCCCAAAACTAGGTTCAGACCCACATTTCCCTTCCCATCAAGGAAGGGCCCCCCATTTTCCTGGCACACGCGGCTGCCGCCTGCTCCGGGGGGATGCTCGGGGAGGGATGCTCGGGGAAGCACGTTCCCACTCCTCCGCGCTGCTCCTCGGGGCCGCCGGTGATTGGCGGCGAGTGACATCACCGCTTCCCCGCCGCGGGAGCCGAGCATCACCGGCTATTTTTGGCTCTGGCACAAGCGCGTACCGGCGAGAGGCCCGTGATGTGCCACCCCACGGGCCCACCAGCCGAGTGTCCCCGTGGGAAGGGCAGCGGGCAGAGCCGGTCACGGCTCTCACAGGGCACACGCACGGCGTGCCACCGCAGAGGGTCACAGCCTGACGGTCACCCAAGTGTCCTTAGCCCCCACACCACCGGCAAACTGGGCACCGGCGGCCGTTCAACTGGGAGGGCTGGCTGGTGGCAGCGGGGCAGGTGAGGCCGGGGTGCAGAGCTGAGAGCTTTGCGAGGAGCCGACGCTGCATTGTACGCCCACTGCAGGCACCCGGCCCTGCTAGGGGGGTCCTGCACAGCCACAGAGCCGCCTGGACCCCGCCGGGGAGGGGGGATCGCTGAGCACACACGTGCACTGTGCATGCACACACGCGCACCCCGCTTTGCACCACGCCGACAACACTCTCACACCTCTCCATCCCTCAGTTATCGCTGCATCGCCAATGAGCTCACATTCGCACCCTGTCAGCAGGGACGGTGTCAGCCCTCCCCTGCCGCCCCGGCACAGAGCTGTGAGAGCCCGTCCTGACCCCGCTGCGCCCATCTCGGGCTTGGGAGGGGGGCTGCGCTGCAAGGCTGGAAGCCCCCTCCCTGCCCATGGTCCTCCTGCGCCGATCGGGGACAGCGGCTGTCACGTGCCGCTCAAGAGCATCCAAGGACGCGCTTCGCCGGCCGCCTTGCCCGAGCGAGCGGGTCCCCAGCACCTCACTGCCTGCAAAGCCACAGCCTTCCTTCCACCGACAGCAGAGGATGGAGAGGGCAGCACTGCAGTCCCTTCCCCAGCCCCCTGCCTGCCCCAGCCCACCAGCTGCCAGCGCACCAAGGCGGGATCTTGGTTTCCAGCCCAACACCAAATGGAGCCTGGGATGCTGACACTTGCCCAGCTGGAGCAGCTCTTTGCCCAAGAGGCCACCCAGACACCCCGGGGATGGGTGCCAGGGCGTCACGCGACGCCAGGATCCCCTGACTGGCTCCCCAGCAAAGCAGTGGGTGACGTTCCCCGGGGAGGGGACGAACCAGCCGCTCCGCCGGACCCACGGCTGGCCACGGCTGCCCGGGCTAGGAAAATAGGTCAGCCCCGGCAGCTCTGAGCGCCGGTGTCTGATCGCAGGGCCGGTGGGGAATTGCACGCACGGCTGAGCATCACCTCCCCACGCGCACGGCCGACTGGCAGCCACGGCGGATAACCGGCCCCCGGCTCTCCCCAGCTGCCACCCGCCCCGCTACCACCCCGTGCCCTCCTGTCCCCGCTTCCAGAGAGGCCTGAAAGCAAGGGGAGATGCTTCACAAACCCTCTTTGGGTCTCCTCAACTTCCCAACCCAGCCCCGCGCTCCCAGCCCCGACCAGGTTTTCCCGCCTAGTCCAGGCCAAGAAGGCACGCGAGCGATGGGAGGCTGCAGCTCTCGATCCAAAGTGTTTCTCACCCCCACATTTGTAGGGAAACGCTTGAAAACAACTCGCAGACGCCAGAAGAAACAGAGCACAAATAGACAGGGTATTTTTAAACCCACTTGGTCTTCCCAGCCAAGTTCAGAGGGGCTTCAAGGCTTAACCTGCAGTTTGGAAATACGGTCGCCATCAGCGAGCAGCAGCGGGGATGGGAGCCCTGAATCCCCCTCGGTGCGGGAGCTCACGTGAAGCTGGGGGATGCCTCGTAAAGAAAAACAAGTAATCAACAGGCTTCATCATCCAAGCAGATCCAGGGAAAATAAAAGCACGCCGTGTGCCAGGAGGCAAGAATACAAGATGCGGAGGTGGAGTTGAACAGCATCCCAAAGGGAGAGGAGGGAAGGCTGCCGCCACGGAGACGGTGCCACCACGGGGCTCCCCAGCATGGTGATGCCAGGGATGGGGAGACCCTCACCTGGATCTGGGCATCCAATTCCTCCCATCCCAAAGGCAGAGACATAAGGTGACACAGGACTTGGTGAAGCTGAAGGCTGCCAGCATCTCAGGTGCACTCGCTAAAGCAGGACCCTTCCTGCAGGTGCTTCGTGACAAGGAGGTGGCCATGGTTTGGAAACCACCAGGTTTCCAAAGGAACCAATGCCTGGGAAGGCTGTCCTGCCCAGGACAGCGGACACCCATGCCCTGAGTCAGAGAGGTGACCTACTATCTCCTTGCAGCCTGCTAACAAGCATGGAGGCACCATTATCTGCTTCCAACACTGCCCCCCTACCCCAGGCACTCCTCCCCATCCCTGTCCCCCCGTGGGGAAGGCTGGGGGAGCAGGCACGGGGCCCCGAGCCTGTGGACCTCTCCTCCCTGCCGAGCACAGACGAGATCTGCTCTGACACATCCCGCTCACATCGGTGGAGGCGGGATATGGCAGGGATCTCTGAGGACAAGGCCACCAGCGTGGCATATGGAGGCCAGCAGGGAAGGAGAGCAGGCAGCCATCACTGTGAAACGAGGAGGGAGGCGACTGCAGCCCATGGTGGGGACAAGGACAACATGCTGCAGGGACCCTGCTGTAAAAGCACTGCATGGGACACCTGCCCCCCACCTCCATAACCCCCCCAAGTATCTCGGGGGGGTTGCACCCCCTCCTGCAAACTCGATCCCCCCCCCCGGCCAGGGGTACTGAGAGCCCCCCAAAAGCCTCTGCCTGTCCCCTGATGGGGGGGATCTCTGGGGCCCCGGAGCGCAGCCCTAGCCCCCTCCCCCAGCTGGAAAGCAGCATCTGGGCTTTCAGCGCGATTCCTGCGTTTTAAACCCGATTTTCCAGATGGATGGAGGGCAGCGCGCAGGTCAAGCGACATGCCTCAAGGTCACACGGGGCCAGCGAGGAGAAGGATTAGCTGCTGTCAGGGGTGGCTCAGTGCCCCATTCACAGTGAGACAGTGACTCTAAACCCCGTCTCTGGCACAAGGGGTGTCCTGTGGGACCACCACCACCACCCCCATGCAGGCTGGCAGCTTCCCTGGCATCCCTAGGGGAGCGTGCATGCACGGAGTGCTGCCCCACAACAGCCCCATGGTGGGTCCCTGCTCCCTGGAATGACTCAGGTGGGAACATGCCTGGCTGGGCAGCAGCTCAGCGAGCACGTGGTAGCACAGGTTGGTGCTCGGAGAGGCACAGAGATGGGGCAAGTGAGAAAATCACTTCCCTGCAGTCACCCTACTCCCACCTGGGGGTCCCCTGCGCCCCCTCCCTCTAAACACCACCTGGAGTAGAGCATCCCCAAGTGCCACATGGCAGCTGCCTCGTGGGAACCATCATCTCCCAGCAACAACCAGCAGCTACCTGTGCATTCCCCGAGAGCTCCCTTCGCATGCCACGGGGCTGAGCGAGCTGCTGCAGTGGGAGGTTGGAGCCCAAACCCATCCCAGAGGAGACCTCCTGCACCTGGAGGCACTGCCAGGGTGCTGTGCCCCCCAGCCCAGCCCCACACAGCACCAGTACCCATGGGCAGGCTGCCCATTGCCCTCTCCACAGAGTAGCATGTACCACTCCAGTGCCTTCACAGCCTTCCTGGAAAACTGGGATGCAGGCAGCGCTCTGAGCTGCCCGCCAGCAGCTCCTGAATCACACTGTTCCTGGCTCAGGCAGCCCTCCCACCAACGCCAGCCTCTCCACTGTGGAGCGGGCGGAAGGGAGTTGTTTTTCCAAAGGCCAGCTGGTCGCTCAGGGCTCCCAGCTCAGGAGATGCCTCCCGCAGGGAAAGGGAGAGGGAAGGATCCTCCATCGGCACGGAACAGGGCTGGACCCACTGCTCGCCCATCTGCAGGGCTTCTCTTCCAGCCTCAAGGCACGACCTCCAAGGTAAAGGACTAGAGGTGAATGGGAGCTGTCCCACCCTGGTGCAGCTCCGGAGAGGAACTTGCAGGGTTCGCTCATCGCCGGCGAAACATCTTCCAAGTCAAAAGGCAACCGAGCTGGGAAAGCACCACTGCCAAACCCCTCCGGCAAAGCCAAGTCATCGACCGAGACGCTCACACCCCTCCCTGCCCCGCGCTCTCCCATCCAACAGGTCCAGAGGAGCACAAATCCTCCAGGGAACGATGGAAACGGGAGCTGGGCCAATGCCCTTGGCCGTTCCCGGTGCCAAACCATTGCCTTGCCAGAAGAGAGTGGGGCCAAAGCCGCACGTGCCAAATCCGGCGGCTGCCAGTCCAGACCCCTCCATGGCCGAAGAGGCACCATCCCTTGTGTGGAAGAGCTCTGCACCGGGATCGAGCAGGGAATGCAGCGCCGGCACCACCGCACCAAACCGCTCCAACTGGCCAAGGTCAGTGCCAGGAGCATCGCCCGCCGTGGTGTCCAGGGAACCTCCTTGACAGGAGTCCTCGCCTGGGGCTGGCAAAGCCAAATTCTCTCTCCGCAAACCCGCCTGCCGGATCCACGAGCCTCCCCACTCACCGTGTGGTGCCACAGCGTCACACCCGTGGGAGAGGGAGGAAAAGCCCCTCGGTGTGACGGCACTGCTGGGAATGCCAGGAGGCCAGATCCCTCCTCTGACACCCACTCCCGGTGCGGTCACGTCCTGGCTCTCCTCCCCCACTCCATAAGAAGGGATAACGAACCCTCCTTCCTCCTCTGAGCCGATTAATGCCTGGAAAGCCCTCGGAGAGCCAGGCAAGAGGGCTGCCCAGGGCCAGCGCTGCTGCTTCTCAGCTTGGCAAGGAGAAGGCAGTGTGGGAGGAAGGCCACGGCAAGGGGAAAAGCCCCGGTGAGGGCATCGGCGCACGGCGAGCCCCAGCTCTGCTCTGAAGCCCTGTCCCCAAGCAATTCAGGGTGACAGCCCCCCAGGAGGAGAGGACAGCGCTGGGGTTAAGGGGTTATACAGCTGGGGTGAGCCCCGTGGGCTCCCCATCTCCCCACAGCCCTGCACGGGGGCCACGGCAGCCCACAGCACCCCCTCAGCCGGCACCCACCCCCGCATTACTCACGGCGCGCTCATTCACCGCGTACACGCTGCTCCACACGCACAGCACCCCCGTGCCCGGGGGTTCCCGGCGCCCACCCACCCCCGCCACCGCTTCCGGAGCCCCATCCCGGCGGCTCCGGGGTATTTCCAAGTTCCCGAATGCTGAACTCGGCTGCTCCGCTCCTCTCCCAGGCAGAGCATCCCTCCACAAACCGCTGCTGCAAACCTCTGCCTCACCACACTGCAGCATGCATTTCAGGAAGGCGGCAGCCGGCCACGGCTCGGGAAGAGGGGATACGTACCCCCAGATGGGGCAGCCCCCATGCTGCCACCCCAAAAGCACAGCCCCATCCTGACACACCCCCCCGACTCCAAGGAGTCGGCTGCCAGGCGAGGGTGCCAAGGGACCGTGGCATGGTACAGATCTGACCCTCTGGGCTCGAGGAGTGCTGTGAATTGGGGGGGCTGCAGCACCCTGGCAGTGCCCCCTCCCAGCCCACCCGTGTCCGCCGAGCCGACGTTCTCCCCCGCCACGGGGAGGGGAGTGGTGGTGGCTGCCAGCCAGGCATCGCCTGCTGCCGGCAGCCACTGCATCCCCATGGGCAGGGCACAGTGACACTCAGGGCACAGCTCCTGCGTCTCATCCCGGGTACGGACCACGGGGTAGCTGGGATGACCCGTGCCCAGTGAGGAACCAGCGGCAGAGATGGGGGACGGTGTTGCACCAGCGGCAGGCAACTCCCCTCTACCTGCAGGGATGGCTCGGGGGGGTGGGAGGGGGCTGCCAGCCGAAGGAAAAGAAGCCGGAGCAGGAAAATCAGGGTTATTCCCCACTGCCGTCTCCCTCCTGACCTTGGACAACCCTGTGCCTCAGTTTACCCCAGCACGGCAGCCAGCCTGCAGTGGAGGGGGAAGGAGGGCAGCCTCTGCCGGGCGGGGGGGGGAGCAAAGTCACCCCCAAACCCGCAGCCGGGGCGCTGCAGGGGAAGGCGACGAATCTCTCCTGCATTTCTCCTTGCCCAGCCGGGCTACCCTTGCAGGGAAGGGCAAACGCTGCCCGCACCTTTCGGCGCTGCCGCAGGCGCTTCTTCCCCAGGACGAGAGAAAAAACACGGATGCGAGAAATGCTTTCCCATCCCTGATCAAGGGGGACACTCAGCCAGCCGTGCCCCGCGCCAAGACCCGCAACCCGCTTGCCTTCTCCCAGAGGGAATTTCCAACCCTTGGGCAGAGGCTCCGCCGCACCGAGAAGAGCGCGGCTTCCCGAACTTCCCCAGCTGCAGCCGCTGCCCTCGGGGAGGTCACGGCCAGCCCCGCCGAGCGCCTGCGGAGGGAGGATGCGCCGGGCGCTCCCGGCTCCCCCCCGGCAGCGGAGGATGAAGGAATCGCCAGCGCCCCGCCGCAGCAGGAAGCGCTCGGTCCCCGCGCCGCCAGCGGGGAGGACGCGAACCTCGCAAAGCCCCTCCACAGCCGCAGTCCTCCCCCCACCGCCCCTTCTGCCCGGGACGCGATGCCCTCCCCGATGCGCGCATCCCTCCCGGTCCATGCGCATCCCCCCCGCCGCACCCGGTACGAGAAGGGGGGGGGCACGCACAGGGCGGCCCCGCAGTCCCCCGGGGCTAACCCCGGCGGACAACACCCCCGCGGCCCCGTACTCACCTTGGACGGGCAGCCCGCGGGCGCCGAGCACACTTGCTACCAAAGCGGCCACATACCAAATCATAGTACTACCGGTCCCCGGTGCGCAGCATCTTCCGCCCGCCGGGCGGCCCGGCCGGGGCGGGGCGGGGCCGGGCCGGGGTGGCCGTGTCCGGGCAGGGCTCGGCGGGGCCGGCGGCGCGCTCGGGGCCCGAGGGGCGGCTCCGGGGCGGCTCAGGGCCGGCCGCCCTGCGCTGCGCCCGCGCCCATGCCCGCGCCGCACCTGCGCTCCGCCGCGCGGTGCAGCCAAGCCTGCGCCCTTTAGCGGCTCGGCACCGCCCCCGCGCGCCGCCCATTGGCCGCGCCCCTGCCGGAGTGGGCGGTGATTGGCCGCCGGCGCGGCCCGGGCCGGTTCAAGGTGGGTTGGCGCGCACGGGGCCCCCGCGCCGCAGTATCATGCGCACTGCCGGGAGCGGCGGGCACCGCCGCGGGCACGGGCACGGGCACGGGCACGGGCACGGACACGGACACGGGCACGGACACGGGCACGGGCACGGACAGGGCAGCGCCGCGGCCCCGCGCACAGCTGTGCCCTGCGCCGCTCGGTGTCGGCTCCTCGCCCGCGGATGTGTCACCGCACCGGCTCGATGTCAGCTCCATGTCCGCGGATGTGCCGCCGCACCGGCTCGGTGTCACCTCCCTGTACACGGATGTGTCACCTCCCTGTGTCCAACTGTGCCCCTGCACCAGCTCAGTGTCACCTCCCCATCATCCAATGCACCCCTGCACCAGTACAGCATCACTTACCTGTCTCCTGATGTGCCCCTGCACTGGCTCGGTGTCACCTGCCTGTCTCCAGATGTGCCGCTGCACCGGCTCGGTGTCACCTCTCCATCCCCAAATGTGCCCCTGAGCCAGTACAGCATCACCTCCCTGTCTCCAGATGTGCCTCTGCATCAGCTCAGTGTCACCTCCTTTTCTCTACATGTGCCCCTGCACTGTCTCAGTGTGACCTCCCTACCTCCAGATGTGCCCCTGCACCAGCTCAGTGTCACCTCCCCATCATCAAATGCACTCCTGCACCAGTACAGCATCACTTACCTGTCTCCTGATGTGCCCCTGCACTGGCTCGGTGTCACCTGCCTGTCTCCAGATGTCTCGGTGTCACCTCCCTATCCCCAAATGTGCCCCTGCACCAGTGCAGCATCACCTCCCTGCCTCCAGATGTGTCCCTTCACTGTCTCGGTGTCACCTCTTTATCTCCAGATGTGTCACCACACCAGATCAGTGTCACCTCCCTGTCTCCAGATGTGCCCCTGCACTGCCTCAGTGTCACCTCCCCATCCACAGATGTCACCGTACTGACACACTGTCACCTCTGTCTCCAGATGTGCCCCCTGCACCATCACAGCATCACCTCCCTGTCCCCAGATGTGCCCCTGCATTAGCTCAGTGTCACCTTCCCTGTCCCCAGCTCTGCCACCTGCCCCTGCTGCCACACACCACCCCTCTGAGACGCCGGTGCCACTTTGTGCCTACACAGGGTCACCTCCCTACCTCAGGCTGAGCCACCCACCCCCCGCACCAGCTCCACATCACCCCGACCAACATCAGCTGTGCCATCCGTCCCTGCCACTCTGCACCACCTTGGGGTCACCTCCCTGCCACCTGCTTGGTGTCACTGCAGCCTTGTACCCCTATATCAGCTCAGGGCAACATACCTGCCACCATCGGTGCCCTGGCAGAGGTCCAGGGTCATCACCACCCCAGCCTGGGATGAACATGTCACCTGCCCCCTGCACCAGCTTGCTGTCACCTCTGCCAGGCCCCTGCACTGCTCAGTCTCCTTCTTGCCACCCCCCACAGCTTGGTGTCACATTCACCTGCCATCTCACACACAGCACTGGCTCAGTGCCACTGTCACACCTTGCACCAGCTGTATCATCCTCCTGCCCACCTGCACCACCTGTGCCACTGGCCCTGCTCCTGCTCTACACCCACCACTTGCTCCCATCCCTGACCCCCTATGACAGCTCTGTGTCACCTTGTCCCTCCCCCCTTGTCCCCTGCTGGTCACAGCCCATTTGAAAGGCGAGAATTGGGGTTGACTCCAATGGAAAATGGGTAGAGAACAGAAAGTCCCCCTGTGCTCAGCCCACCTCTCCTCCCTGCAAAGACCTGGTGATGCCAGATGGGCAAACAGCCGGGCTGGCTCCCTGAGGAGCATGCCAGCCACAGAAACGGGCCACTGAACTTCCCCGGAGATGACAGCCAGCCCAGGGGGATACAGCCTCACACCGGAGAGGGGGACACACCATTTTCCCCCCAGAACTCACCATTTCCCCCTTGCCCACATCATTGGGAGAGTACCTGGGGGAAGGTCTGAGCAGCTGCTGGTCTTCCCACCTCTTCTCATGCTGGAAACAGGCAGAAACACCCCAACCCCTGCAGAGGATGAGGAGCATCCCACACCTTCTGCCCGGAATTACATTTATTGAGGGTCAGACACTGGCATGCTCCGGGCAGGAGGGGGAGCATCCCCCGCCCAGCCCCAGCTCACGCGAGCTCCCGGGCGGTTTGCTTCCCTAGCAAATTCCAAGACCTCATAAAAGCCTGACTCAGCTCTTAGTGCTGAGGTCTGAAGTGAAAGCTTGCAGATATGCACGGGGGGTTGGCACAGCCAAGGCTGACCCTTGTGCTGGGGCAGTTTTGCTCTCCTGGTTCCTGAAAGTCTGGTTTGCAGCAGCCTGGGAAGGCAGAGCCCCTTGGCCAGCACCCTCCCCTTGCCAGTCCTGCCACCTTCAAAGCACCCAAAATTTCCCAGCCATCCCCCACTGACTTCAAAGGAGCAAGCTCAAGGCTGGCAGAGCTCCATTTACTCTCACCCAGCTGGACACAGCTGATACATTCTGGTCCAGCTGGAGTCCATGTCACCACCCAGATCATCTCCATATCTTTAGCTGAGTTTTGCCACAATTTCAAAGAGGAAAAAAAAACAGTTTGGGGCATTGATGG